>NC_089190.1:2258777-2459019 GCF_947507565.1 Oscarella lobularis | reverse complement strand
TCGTAGGACAAATTGTGTCAGGAGAATTTGTCCTGGGGACAAATTGTCCCCAGGACAAATTGTCCCAGGACAAATTGTCCTAGGACAAATTGTCCCCAGGACAAATTGTCCTAGGACAAATTGTCCCGAGGACAAATTGTCCCCAGGACAAATTGTCCCAGGACAAATTGTCCCAGGACAAATTGTCCCCAGGACAAATTGTCCCAGGACAAATTGTCCTAGGACAAATTGTCCCCAGGACAAATTGTCCCGAGGACAAATTGTCCCAGGAAAAATTGTCCTAGGACAAATTGTCCCCAGGACAAATTGTCCCCAGGACAAATTGTCCCAGGACAAATTGCCCCAGGACAAATTGTCCCCAGGACTAATTGTCCCAGGACAAATTGTCCTAGGACAAATTGTCCCCAGGACAAATTGTCCCCAGGACAAATTGTCCCAGGACAAATTGTCCCAGGACAAATTGTCCCCAGGACAAATTGTCCCAGGACAAATTGTCCCAGGAAAAATTGTCCCCAGGACAAATTGTCCAATTGTCCCAGGACAAATTGTCCCCAGGACAAATTGTCCCAGGAAAAATTGTCCCAGAACAAATTGTCCCCAGGACAAATTGTCCCAGGACAAATTGTTCCAGGACAAATTGACCCCAGGACAAATTGTCCCCAAGACAAATTGTCCCCAGGACAAATTGTCCCAGGACAAATTGTCCCAGGACAAATTGTGCCAGGACAAATTGTCCCCAGGACAAATTGTCCCCAGGACAAATTGTCCCCTGGAAAAATTGTCCACAAGACAAATTATCCCCAGGACAAATTGTCCCAGGACAAATTGTCCCAGGACAAATTCTGCCAGGACAATTTGTGCCAGGACAATTTGTCCTGGGGAAAAATTGACCCTAGGACAAATTGTCCTGGGCACAAATTGTCCCCAGGACAAATTGTCCCCAGGACAAATTGTCCGCAGGACAAATTGTCCCAAGGACAAATTGTCCCAGGACAAATTGTCCGAAGACAAATTGTCCCAGGACAATTTGTCCTGGGGACAAATTGTACCATGGACAAATTCTGAATAAATGCAGAATTAATTCTGAATAAATGCAGAATTAATTTTGAATTAATGCAGAAGAAATGCCGAATTTATTCCGAATTAATGAAGAATTTATTCCGAATAAATGTAAAATTTATTCTGAATTAATGCAGAATTTATTCTGAATTAATGGAGAATTTTTTCTGAATTAATGCAGAATTTATTCTGCATTAATCTAGAATAATTTCTGCATTAATGCAGAATTAATTCAGAATTATTCAGAATTTATTCTGAATTAATGCAGAATTTATTCTGAATTAATTTAGAATTTATTCTGAATTATTGCAGAATTTATTCTGAATTAATGCAGAATTTATTCTGAATAAATGCAGAAGGTATTCTGAATTAATGCAGAATTTATTCTGAATTAATGCAGAATTAATTCAGAATTTATTCTGAATTAATGCAGAATTTATTCTGAACTAATGCAGAATTTATTCTGAATTAATGCAGAATTTATTCTGAATTAATGCAGAATCAATTCTGAATTAATGCAGAATTTATTCAGAATTTATTCTGAATTAATGCAGAATTTATTCTGAATTAATGCAGAACTTATTCTGAATAAAAGCAGAATTTATTCTGAATTAATGCAGAATTTATTCGGAACTAATGCCGAATTTATTCTGAATAAATGCAGAATTTATTCTGAATTAATGCAGAATTTATTCTGAATAAATGTAGCATTTATTCTGAATTAATTCTGAATTAATTCTGAATTAATGCAGAATTTATTCTGAATTATTGCAGAATTTATTCTGAATAAATGCAGAATTAATTCTGAATTAATGCAGAATAAATGCGAAATTTATTCTGAATTAATGCAGAATTTATTTTGAATGAATTCAGAATTTATTCTGAATTAATGCAGAATTTATTCTGAATTAATGCAGTATTTATTCTGAATAAATGCAGAAGTTATTCTGAATTAAAGCAGAATTTATTCTGAATTAATGCAGAATTTATTCTGAATTAATGCAAAATTAATTCTGAATAAATGCAGAATTAATTCTGAATTCATGCAGAATTAATTCAGAATTTATTCTGAATAAATGCAGAATTAATTCTGAATTAATGCAGAAAAAATGCGCAATTTATTCCGAATTAATGCAGAATTTATTCTGAATTAATGAAGAATTAATTCTGAATAAATACAGAATTAATTCTGAATTAATGCAGAATTTATTCGGAACTAATACCGAATTTATTCTTAATAAATGCAGAATTTATTCTGAATTAATGCAGAATTTATTCTGAATTAATGCAGAACTTATTCTGAATTAATGCAGAATTTATTCTGAATAAATGCAGAATTTATTCTGAATTAATGCAGAATTTATTCTGAATTAATGCAGAATTAATTCTGAATTTATTCTGAATTAATGCAGAATTTATTCTAAACTAATGCAGAATTTATTCTGAATTAATACAAAATTAATTCTGAATAAATGCAGAATCAATTCTGAATTAATGCAGAATTAATTCAGAATTTATTCTGAATTAATGCAAAATTAATTCTGAATAAATGCAGAATTATAATTCTGAATTAATGCAGAATTAATTCAGAATTTATTCTGAATAAATGCAGAATTAATTCTGAATTAATGCAGAAAAAATGCGGAATTTATTCTGAATTAATGCAGAATTTATTCTGAATTAATGCAGAATTAATTCTGAATAAATACAGAATTAATTCTGAATTAATACAGAATTAATTCTGAATTAATGCAGAATAAAAGATCGTGAACTTACGTAGACAAGGTGCTTCAGCTTTCTTTTCAACATTCTATATTCTTTACGAGAGCTATGCTGCCATGAAGCATCCATAATCGTATGTAAGGTGAAGAAAACGACAGGCGCTCCGTCGTGAGTCGACGATACGTCGGCGATCGTTCTAAAAGATCGCTCGTACACCCCGAAACGCCATGACGACGAAAAACTTAGCAATAACCGTTCAGAAAGTGACGGAACACGACAAGAAGTCGATCAAGAACCTCAAACTCGCTCGCTAAGCGATGCACTTGAGACGAACGACGAGCAGGGCTTTTCGAGTGTAACGCGCGCTAAAACATCGCGAAAAAATCTCACATTCTCTGAATAAACACAGAATTTATTCTGACTTAATGCAGGATTTATTCTGAATTAATTCAGAATTTATTCTGAATTAATTCAGAATTTATACTGAATTAATGTAGAATTAATGAAGAATTAATGAAGAATTTATTCTGCATTAATTCAGAATAAAATTCAGCATTAATTCAGAATAAAATCTGCATTAATTCAGAATAAATTCTGCATTAATTGAGAATAAATTCTGCATTAATTGAGAATAAATTCTGCATTATTTCAGAATTAATTCTGAATTAATTCAGATTCTATTCTGAATTATTGCAGAATTAATTCTGATAAAATGCAAAATAAATTCTAAATTAATGCAGAATAAATGCGGAATTTATTCTGAATAAATGCAAAATTTATTCTGAATTAATGCAGAAAAAATGCGCAATTTATTCCGAATTAATGCAGAATTTATTCTGAATTAATGAAGAATTAATTCTGAATAAATACAGAATTAATTCTGAATTAATGCAGAATTTATTCGGAACTAATACCGAATTTATTCTTAATAAATGCAGAATTTATTCTGAATTAATGCAGAATTTATTCTGAATTAATGCAGAACTTATTCTGAATTAATGCAGAATTTATTCTGAATAAATGCAGAATTTATTCTGAATTAATGCAGAATTTATTCTGAATTAATGCAGAATTAATTCTGAATTTATTCTGAATTAATGCAGAATTTATTCTAAACTAATGCAGAATTTATTCTGAATTAATACAAAATTAATTCTGAATAAATGCAGAATCAATTCTGAATTAATGCAGAATTAATTCAGAATTTATTCTGAATTAATGCAAAATTAATTCTGAATAAATGCAGAATTATAATTCTGAATTAATGCAGAATTAATTGAGAATTTATTCTGAATAAATGCAGAATTAATTCTGAATTAATGCAGAAAAAATGCGGAATTTATTCTGAATTAATGCAGAATTTATTCTGAATTAATGCAGAATTAATTCTGAATAAATACAGAATTAATTCTGAATTAATACAGAATTAATTCTGAATTAATGCAGAATAAAAGATCGTGAACTTACGTAGACAAGGTGCTTCAGCTTTCTTTTCAACATTCTATATTCTTTACGAGAGCTATGCTGCCATGAAGCATCCATAATCGTATGTAAGGTGAAGAAAACGACAGGCGCTCCGTCGTGAGTCGACGATACGTCGGCGATCGTTCTAAAAGATCGCTCGTACACCCCGAAACGCCATGACGACGAAAAACTTAGCAATAACCGTTCAGAAAGTGACGGAACACGACAAGAAGTCGATCAAGAACCTCAAACTCGCTCGCTAAGCGATGCACTTGAGACGAACGACGAGCAGGGCTTTTCGAGTGTAACGCGCGCTAAAACATCGCGAAAAAATCTCACATTCTCTGAATAAACACAGAATTTATTCTGACTTAATGCAGGATTTATTCTGAATTAATTCAGAATTTATTCTGAATTAATTCAGAATTTATACTGAATTAATGTAGAATTAATGAAGAATTAATGAAGAATTTATTCTGCATTAATTCAGAATAAAATTCAGCATTAATTCAGAATAAAATCTGCATTAATTCAGAATAAATTCTGCATTAATTCAGAATAAATTCTGCATTAATTGAGAATAAATTCTGCATTATTTCAGAATTAATTCTGAATTAATTCAGATTCTATTCTGAATTATTGCAGAATTAATTCTGATAAAATGCAAAATAAATTCTAAATTAATGCAGAATAAATGCGGAATTTATTCTGAATAAATGCAAAATTTATTCTGAATTAATGCAGAATTTATTCTCAATTATTGCAGAATAAATGCGAAATTTATTCTCAATTAATTCAGAATTTATTCTGAAATTATTCTAGATTAATGCAGAATTTATTCTGAAATAATGCAGAATTTATCTTCAATTATTGCAGAATTAATTCTGAATAAATGCAGAATTAATTCTTAATTAATGCAGAATAAATCGGGAATTTATTCTGCATTAATGCAGAATTTAAACTGAATTAACTTAGAATTTCAAGGAACAATTGTAGAAGGAAAAATTGCCCCAGGACAAATTGTCCTGGGAACAAATTGTCCCCAGGAAAAATTGTCCTGGGGACAAATTGTCCCAGGACAAATTGTCCCAGGACAAATTCTCCCAGGACAAATTGTCCCAGGACAAATTGTCCCAGGACAAATTGTGAAGGACAATTTGTCCCCAGGACAAATTGTCCCCACGACAAATTGTCCCCAGGACAAATTGTCCCCAGGACAAATTGTCCCAGGACAAATTGTCCCAGGACAAATTTTCCCAGGACAAATTGTGCCAGGAAAAATTGTCCCCAGGACAAATTGTCCCCAGGACAAAGTGTCCCCTGGAAAAATTGTCCCCAGGACAAATTGTCCCCAGGACAAATTGTCCCAGGACAAATTGTCCTAGGACAAATTGTGCCAGGACAAATTGTCCCAAGGACAAATTGTCCTAGGACAAATTGTCCTAAGACAAATTGTCCCAGGACAAATTGTCCCAGGTCAAATTGTCCCCAGGACAAATTGTCCCAGGACAAATTGTCCCAGGACAAATTGTGCCAGGACAAATTGTCGTAGGACAAATTGTGTCAGGACAATTTGTCCTGGGGACAAATTGTCCCAGGACAAATTGTCCCAGGACAAATTGTCCTAGGACAAATTGTCCCAGGACAAATTGTCCCCAGGACAAATTGTCCCAGGACAAATTGTCCTAGGACAAATTGTCCCCAGGACAAATTGTCCCCAGGACAAATTGTCCCAGGACAAATTGTCGTAGGACAAATTGTTCCAGGACAAATTGTCCCCACGCCAAATTGTCCCCAAGACAAATTGTCCCCACGACAAATTGTCCCAGGACAAATTGTCCCAGGACAAATTGTGAAGGACAATTTGTCCCCAGGACAAATTGTCCCCACGACAAATTGTCCCCAGGACAAATTGTCCCCAGGACAAATTGTCCCAGGACAAATTGTCCCAGGACAAATTGTGAAGGACAAATTGTCCAATTGTCCCAGGACAAATTGTCCCAGGACAAATTGTCCCAGGACAAATTGTCCTAGGACAAATTGTCCCCAGGACAAATTGTCCCAGGACAAATTGTCCTAGGACAAATTGTCCCCAGGACAAATTGTCCCAGGACAAATTGTCCCCAGGACAAATTGTCCCAAGGACAAATTGTCCTAGGACAAATTGTCCCAGGACAAATTGTCCTAGGACAAATTGTCCCAGGACAAATTGTCCTAGGACAAATTGTCCCCAGGACAAATTGTCCCCAGGACAAATTGTGCCAGGACAAATTGTCGTAGGACAAATTGTTCCAGGACAAATTGTCCCCAGGCCAAATTGTCCCCAAGACAAATTGTCCCCACGACAAATTGTCCCAGGACAAATTGTCCCAGGACAAATTGTGAAGGACAATTTGTCCCCAGGACAAATTGTCCCCACGACAAATTGTCCCCAGGACAAATTGTCCCCAGGACAAATTGTCCCAGGACAAATTGTCCCAGGACAAATTGTGAAGGACAAATTGTCCAATTGTCCCAGGACAAATTGTCCCAGGACAAATTGTCCCAGGACAAATTGTCCTAGGACAAATTGTCCACAGGACAAATTGTCCCCAGGACAAATTGTCCCAGGAAAAATTGTCCCCAGGACAAATTGTCCCCAGGACAAATTGTCCCCAGGACAAATTGTCCCAGGAAAAATTGTCCCCAGGACAAATTGTCCCCTGGACAAATTGTCCCAGGACAAATTGTCCCAGGACAAATTGTCCCCAGGACAAATTGTCCCAGGACAAATTGTCCTAGGACAAATTGTCCCCAGGACAAATTGTCCCAGGACAAATTGTCCCAGGACAAATTGTCCCAAAACAAATTGTCCTAGGACAAATTGTCCCCAGGACAAATTCTCCCAAGGACAAATTGTCCCAGGACAAATTGTCCCAGGACAAATTGTCCTAGGACAAATTGTCCCCAGGACAAATTGTCCCCAGGACAAATTGTCCCAGGACAAATTGTTCTAGGACAAATTGTCCCCAGGACAAATTGTCCCCAGGAAAAATTGTCCCAGGACAAATTGTCCCAGGACAAATTGTCCCCAGGACAAATTGTCCCAGGACAAATTGTCCTAGGACAAATTGTCCCCAGGACAAATTGTCCCTAGGACAAATTGTCCCAGGACAAATTGTCCCAGGACAAATTGTCCCCAGGACAAATTCTCCCAGGACAAATTGTCCCAGGACAAATTGTCCCAGGACAAATTGTCCCAGGACAAATTGTGCCAGGACAAATTGTCGTAGGACAAATTGTGTCAGGACAATTTGTCCTGGGGACAAATTGTCCCCAGGACAAATTGTCCCAGGACAAATTATCCCAGGACAAATTGTCCCAGGACAAATTGTCCCAGGACAAATTGTCCTAGGACAAATTGTCCCCAGGACAAATTGTCCCCAGGACAAATTGTCCCAGGACAAATTGTCCCCAGGACAAATTGTCCCAGGACAAATTGTCCCAGGACAAATTGTCCCAGGACAAATTGTCCTAGGACAAATTGTCCCCAGGACAAATTGTCCCCAGGACAAATTGTCCTAGGACAAATTGTCAAAGGACAAATTGTCCCAGGACAAATTGTGCCAGGACAAATTGTCCCCAGGACAAATTGTCCGAGGACAAATTGTCCCAGGACAAATTGTCCCCAGGACAAATTGTCCCAGGACAAATTGTCCGAGGACAAATTGTCCCCAGGACAAATTGTCCCAGGACAAATTGTCCTAGGACAAATTGTCCCCAGGACAAATTGTCCCCAGGAAAAATTGTCCCAGGACAAATTGTCCCAGGACAAATTGTCCCCAGGACAAATTGTCCCAGGACAAATTGTCCCGGGACAAATTGTCCTAGGACAAATTGTCCCCAGGACAAATTGTCCCCAGGACAAATTGTCCCAGGACAAATTGTCCCAGGACAAATTGTCCCCAGGACAAATTGTCCCAGGAAAAATTGTTCCAGGAAAAATTGTGCCAGGACAAATTGTCGTAGGACAAATTGTTCCAGGACAAATTGTCCCCAGGACAAATTGTCCCCAAGACAAATTGTCCCCACGACAAATTGTCCCAGGACAAATTGTCCCAGGACAAATTGTGAACGACAATTAGTCCCCAGGACAAATTGTCCCCACGACAAATTGTCCCCAGGACAAATTGTCCCCAGGACAAATTGTCCCCAGGACAAATTGTCCCAAGGACAAATTGTCCCAGGACAAATTGTCCGAAGACAAATTGTCCCAGGACAATTTGTCCTGGGGACAAATTCTACCCAAGACAAATTCTGAATAAATGCAGAATTAATTCTGAATAAATGCAGAATTAATTTTGAATTAATGCAGAAGAAATGCGGAATTTATTCTGAATTAATGAAGAATTTATTCCGAATAAATGTAAAATTTATTCTGAATTAATGCAGAATTAATTCAGAATTTATTCTGAATTAATGCAGAATTTATTCTGAACTAATGCAGAATTTTTTCTGAATTAATGCAGAATTTATTCTGAATTAATGCAGAATCAATTCTGAATTAATGCAGAATTAATTCAGAATTAATTCTGAATTAATGCAGAATTTATTCTGAATTAATGCAGAACTTATTCTGAATAAAAGCAGAATTTATTCTGAATTAATGCAGAATTTATTCGGAACTAATGCCGAATTTATTCTGAATAAATGCAGAATTTATTCTGAATTAATGCAGAATTTATTCTGAATTAATGCAGAATTTATTCTGAATTAATGCAGAATTTATTCTGAATAAATGTAGCATTTATTCTGAATTAATTCAGAATTAATTCTGAATTAATGCAGAATTTATTCTGAATTAATGCAGAATGTATTCTGAATAAATGCAGAATTAATTCTGAATTAATGCAGAATAAATGCGAAATTTATTCTGAATTAATGCAGAATTTATTTTGAATGAATTCAGAATTTATTCTGAATTAATGCAGAATTTATTCTGAATTAATGCAGTATTTATTCTGAATAAATGCAGAAGTTATTCTGAATTAAAGCAGAATTTATTCTGAATTAATGCAGAATTTATTCTGAATTAATGCAAAATTAATTCTGAATAAATGCAGAATTAATTCTGAATTCATGCAGAATTAATTCAGAATTTATTCTGAATAAATGCAGAAATAATTCTGAATTAATGCAGAAAAAATGCGCAATTTATTCTGAATTAATGCAGAATTTATTCTGAATTAATGCAGAATTAATTCTGAATAAATACAGAATTAATTCTGAATTAATGCAGAATTTATTCGGAACTAATACCGAATTTATTCTGAATAAATGCAGAATTTATTCTGAATTAATGCAGAATTTATTCTGAATTAATGCAGAACTTATTCTGAATTAATGCAGAATTTATTCTTAATAAATGCAGAATTTATTCTGAATTAAAGCAGAATTTATTCTGAATTAATGCAGAATTAATTCAGAATTTATTCTGAATTAATGCAGAATTTATTCTGAACTAATGCAGAATTTATTCTGAATTAATACAAAATTAATTCTGAATAAGTGCAGAATCAATTCTGAATTAATGCAGAATTAATTCAGAATTTATTCTGAATTAATGCAGAATTTATTCTGAATTAATGCAGAACTTGTTCTGAATAAAAGCAGAATTTATTCTGAATTAATGCAGAATTTATTCGGAACTAATGCCGAATTTTTTCTGAATTTATTCTGAATTAATGCAGAATTTATTCTGAATTAATGCAGAATTTATTCTGAATTAATGCAGTATTTATTCTGAATAAATGCAGAAGTTATTCTGAATTAAAGCAGAATTTATTCTGAATTAATGCAGAATTTATTCTGAATTAATGCAAAATTAATTCTGAATAAATGCAGAATTATAATTCTGAATTAATGCAGAATTAATTCAGAATTTATTCTGAATAAATGCAGAATTAATTCTGAATTAATGCAGAAAAAATGCGGAATTTATTCTGAATTAATGCAGAATTTATTCTGAATTAATGCAGAATTAATTCTGAATAAATACAGAATTAATTCTGAATTAATGCAGAATAAAAGATCGTGAACTTACGTAGACAAGGTGCTTCAGCTTTCTTTTCAACATTCTATATTCTTTACGAGAGCTATGCTGCCATGAAGCATCCATGATCGTATGTAAGGTGAAGAAAACGACAGGCGCTCCGTCGTGAGTCGACGATACGTCGGCGATCGTTCTAAAAGATCGCTCGTACACCCCGAAACGCCATGACGACGAAAAACTTAGCAATAACCGTTCAGAAAGTGACGGAACACGACAAGAAGTCGATCAAGAACCTCAAACTCGCTCGCTAAGCGATGCACTTGAGACGAACGACGAGCAGGGCTTTTCGAGTGTAACGCGCGCTAAAACATCGCGAAAAAATCTCACATTCTCTGAATAAACACAGAATTTATTCTGACTTAATGCAGGATTTATTCTGAATTAATTCAGAATTTATTCTGAATTAATTCAGAATTTATACTGAATTAATGTAGAATTAATGAAGAATTAATGAAGAATTTATTCTGCATTAATTCAGAATAAAATTCAGCATTAATTCAGAATAAAATCTGCATTAATTGAGAATAAATTCTGCATTAATTCAGAATAAATTCTGCATTAATTGAGAATAAATTCTGCATTAATTCAGAATTAATTCTGAATTAATTCAGATTTTATTCTGAATTATTGCAGAATAAATTCTGATAAAATGCAAAATAAATTCAAAATTAATGCAGAATAAATGCGGAATTTATTCTGAATAAATGCAAAATTTATTCTGAATTAATGCAGAATTTATTCTCAATTATTGCAGAATAAATGCGAAATTTATTCTCAATTAATTCAGAATTTATTCTGAAATTATTCTAGATTAATGCAGAATTTATTCCGAAATAATGCAGAATTTATTTTCAATTATTGCAGAATTAATTCTGAATAAATGCAGAATTAAGTCTTAATTAATGCAGAATAAATCGGGAATTTATTCTGCATTAATGCAGAATTTATTCTGAATTAACTTAGAATTTCAAAGAACAATTGTAGAAGGAAAAATTGCCCCAGGACAAATTGTCCTGGGAACAAATTGTCCCCAGGAAAAATTGTCCTGGCGACAAATTGTCCAAGGACAAATTGTCCCAGGACAAATTCTCCCAGGACAAATTGTCCCAGGACAAATTGTCCTAGGACAAATTGTGAAGGACAATTTGTCCCCAGGACAAATTGTCCCCACGACAAATTGTCCCCAGGACAAATTGTCCCCAGGACAAATTGTCCCAAGACAAATTGTCCCAGGACAAATTGTGCCAGGAAAAATTGTCCCCAGGACAAATTGTCCCCAGGACAAATTGTCCCCTGGAAAAATTGTCCCCAGGACAAATTGTCCCCAGGACAAATTGTCCCAGAACAAATTGTCCTAGGACAAATTGTGCCAGGACAAATTGTCCCAAGGACAAATTGTCCCCAGGACAAATTGTCCCAGGACAAATTGTCCCAGGACAAATTGTCCCCACGAAAAATTGTCCTAGGACAAATTGTCCTAGGACAAATTGTCCCAGGACAAATTGTCCTAGGACAAATTGTCCCCAGGACAAATTGTCCCCAGGACAAATTGTCCCAGGACAAATTGTCCTAGGACAAATTGTCCCCAGGAAAAATTGTCCCCAGGACAAATTGTCCTAGGACAAATTGTCCCCAGGACAAATTGTCCCAGGACAAATTGTCCTAGGACAAATTGTCCCAGGACAAATTGTCCCAGGACAAATTGTCCCCAGGACAAATTGTCCCAGGACAAATTGTCCCAGGACAAATTGTGCCAGGACAAATTGTCGTAGGACAAATTTTGTCAGGACAATATGTCCTGGGGACAAATTGTCCCAGGACAAATTGTCCCAGGACAAATTGTCCTAGGACAAATTGTCCCAGGACAAATTGTCCTAGGACAAATTCTCCCCAGGACAAATTGTCCCCAGGACAAATTGTCCCAGGACAAATTGTCCCAGGACAAATTGTCCCCAGGACAAATTGTCCCAGGACAAATTGTCCCCAGGACAAATTGTCCCAGGACAAATTGTCCTAGGACAAATTGTCCCCAGGACAAATTGTCCCCTGGACAAATTGTCCCAGGACAAATTGTCCCAGGACAAATTGTCCCAGGACAAATTGTCCCAAAACAAATTGTCCTAGGACAAATTGTCCCCAGGACAAATTGTCCCAAGGACAAATTGTCCCAGCACAAATTGTCCCAGGACAAATTCTCCCCAGGACAAATTGTCCCAGGACAAATTGTCCTAGGACAAATTGTCCCCAGGACAAATTGTCCCCAGGACAAATTGTCCCCAGGAAAAATTGTCCCAGGACAAATTGTCCCAGGACAAATTGTCCCCAGGACAAATTGTCCCAGGACAAATTGTCCTAGGACAAATTGTCCCCAGGACAAATTGTCCCTAGGACAAATTGTCCCAGGACAAATTGTCCCAGGACAAATTGTCCCCAGAACAAATTCTCCCAGGACAAATTGTCCCAGGACAAATTGTCCCAGGACAAATTGTCCCAGGACAAATTGTGCCAGGACAAATTGTCGTAGGACAAATTGTGTCAGGACAATTTGTCCTGGGGACAAATTGTCCCAGGACAAATTGTCCCAGGACAAATTGTCCCAGGACAAATTGTCCCAGGACAAATTGTCCTAGGACAAATTGTCCCCAGGACAAATTGTCCCCAGGACAAATTGTCCCAGGACAAATTGTCCCAGGACAAATTGTCCCCAGGACAAATTGTCCCAGGACAAATTGTCCTAGGACAAATTGTCCCCAGGACAAATTGTCCCCAGGACAAATTGTCCCAGGACAAAATTGTCCTAGGACAAATTGTCCCAGGACAAATTGTCCCAGGACAAATTGTCCCAGGACAAATTGTCCCAGGACAAATTGTCCTAGGACAAATTGTCCCCAGGACAAATTGTCCCCAGGACAAATTGTCCCAGGACAAATTGTCCCCAGGTCAAATTGTCCCAGGACAAATGTTCCTAGGACAAATTGTGCCAGGACAAATTGTCCCAAGGACAAATTGTCCAAGGACAAATTGTCCTAGGACAAATTGTCCCAGGACAAATTGTCCCAGGACAAATTGTCCCCAGGACAAATTGTCCCAGGACAAATTCTCCCATTACAAATTGTGCCAGGACAAATTGTCGTAGAACAAATTGTGTCAGGACAATTTGTCCTGGGGACAAATTGTCCCAGGACAAATTGTCCCAGGACAAATTGTCCTAGGACAAATTGTCCCAGGACAAATTGTCCCCAGGACAAATTGTCCTAGGACAAATTGTCCCCAGGACAAATTGTCCCCAGGACAAATTGTCCCAGGACAAATTGTCCCCAGGACAAATTGTCCCCAGGACAAATTGTCCCAGGACAAATTGTCCTCGGACAAATTGTCCCAGGACAAATTGTCCCAGGACAAATTGTCCCAGGACAAATTGTCCCAGGACAAATTCTCCTAGGACAAATTGTCCCCAGGACAAATTGTCCCCAGGACAAATTGTCCCAGGACAAATTGTCCCAGGACAAATTGTCCCCAGGACAAATTCTCCCAGGACAAATTGTCCCTAGGACAAATTCTCCCCAGGACAAATTGTCCCTGGACAAATTGTCCCAGGACAAATTGTCCCCAGGACAAATTGTCCAAGGACAAATTGTCCTAGGACAAATTGTCCCCAGGACAAATTGTCCCCAGGACAAATTGTCCCTGGACAAATTGTCCTAGGACAAATTGTCCCCAGGACAAATTGTCCCCAGGACAAATTGTACCAGGACAAATTGTCCCAGGACAAATTGTCCACAGGACAAATTGTCCCAGGACAAATTGTCCCAGGACAAATTGTCCCCAGGACAAATTGTCCCCAGGACAAATTGTCCCAGGACAAATTGTCCCCAGGACAAATTGTCCCCAGGACAAATTGTCCCTGGACAAATTGTCCCAGGACAATTTGTCCCGAGGACAAATTGTCCTGGGGACAAATTGTCCCCAGGACAAATTGTCCCAAGACAAATTGTCCCAGAACAAATTGTCCCCAGGACAAATTGTCCCCAGGACAAATTGTCCCAGGACAAATTGACCCAGGACAAATTGTCCCCAGGCCAAATTGTCCCCAGGACAAATTGTCTTAGGACAAATTGTCCCAGGACAAATTGTCCCGAGGACAAATTGTCCCCAGGACAAATTGTCCCATGGCAAATTGTCCTAGGACAAATTGTCCCAGGACAAATTGTCCCAGGACAAATTGTGCCAGGACAATTTGTCCTGGGGACAAATTGGCCCCAGGACAAATTGGCCCCAGGACAAATTGTCCCAGGACAAATTGTCCCAGGAATAATTGTCCTAGGACAAATTGTCCCAGGACAAATTGTCCCAGGACAAATTGTCCCCAGGACAATTTGTCCTGGGGACAAATTGTCCCCAGGACAAATTGTCCCCAGAACAAATTGTCCCAGGACAAATTGTCCCAGGACAAATTGTCCCCAGGACAAATTGTCCCAGGACAAATTGTCCCCAGGACAAATTGTCCCGAGGACAAATTGTCCCAGGACAAATTGTCCCAGGACAAATTGTCCCAAGACAAATTGTGCCAGGACAATTTGTCCTGGGGACAAATTGTCCCCAGGACAAATTGGCCCCAGGACAAATTGTCCCAGGACAAATTGTCCCCAGGACAAATTGTCCCAGGAAAAATTGTCCCAGGACAAATTGTCCCAGGACAAATTGTCCCCAAGACAAATTGTCCCCAGGACAAATTGTCTCAGGACAAATTCTCCCAGGACAAATTGTCTTAGGACAAAGTGTCCCAGGACAAATTGTCCCGAGGACAAATTGTCCCAGGACAAATTGTCCCAGGACAAATTGTCCCAAGACAAATTGTGCCAGGACAATTTGTCCTGGGGACAAATTGTCCCCAGGACAAATTGTCCCCAGAACAAATTGTCCAAGGACAAATTGTCGCAGGACAAATTGTCCCCAGGACAAATTGTCCCAGGACAAATTGTCCCCAGGACAAATTGTCCCGAGGACAAATTGTCCCGAGGACAAATTGTCCCAGGACAAATTGTCCCAGGACACATTGTCCCAAGACAAATTGTGCCAGGACAATTTGTCCTGGGGACAAATTGTCCCCAGGACAAATTGGCCCCAGGATTAATTGTCCCAGGACAAATTGTCCCCAGGACAAATTGTCCCAGGACAAATTGTCCCAGGACAAATTGTCCCAGGACAAATTGTCCCCAAGACAAATTGTCCCCAGGACAAATTGTCCCAGGACAAATTGTCCCAGGACAAATTGTCTTAGGACAAAGTGTCCCAGGACAAATTGTCCCCAGGACAAATTGTCCCAGGACAAATTGTCCCAGGACAAATTGTCCCCAGGACAAATTGTCCCAGGACAAATTGTCCCCAGGACAAATTGTCCCGAGGACAAATTATCCCGAGGACAAATTGTCCCAGGACAAATTGTCCCAGGACAAATTGTCCCAAGACAAATTGTGCCAGGACAATTTGTCCTGGGGACAAATTGTCCCCAGGACAAATTGGCCCCAGGACAAATTGTCCCAGGACAAATTGTCCCCAGGACAAATTGTCCCAGGACAAATTGTCCCAGGACAAATTGTCCCAGGACAAATTGTCCCCAAGACAAATTGTCCCCAGGACAAATTGTCCGTGGACAAATTCTCCCAGGACAAATTGTCTTAGGACAAAGTGTCCCAAAACAAATTGTCCCAGGACAAATTGTCCCAGGACAAATTGTCCCCAAGGCAAATTGTCCCCAGGACAAATTGTCCCAGGACAAATTCTCCCAGGACAAATTGTCTTAGGACAAAGTGTCCCAGGACAAATTGTCCCCAGGACAAATTGTCCCAGGACAAATTGTCCCAGGACAAATTGTCCCCAGGACAAATTGTCCCCAGGACAAATTGTCCCAGGACAAATTGTCCCAGGACAAATTGTCCCAGGACAAATTGTCCCAGGACAAATTGTCGTAAGACAAATTGTCCCAGGACAATTTGTCCCGAGGACAAATTGTCCTGGGGACAAATTGTCCCCAGGACAATTTGTCCTGGGGACAAATTGTCCCCAGGACAAATTGTCCCTAGAACAAATTGTCCCAGGACAAATTGTCCCAGGACAAATTGTCCCCAGGACAAATTATCCCAGGACAAATTGTCCCCAGGAGAAATTGTCCCGAGGACAAATTGTCCCAGGACAAATTGTCCCAGGACAAATTGTCCCAAGACAAATTGTGCCAGGACAATTTGTCCTGGGGACAAATTGTCCCCAGAACAAATTGGCCCCAGGACAAATTGTCCCAGGACAAATTGTCCCCAGGACAAATTGTCCCAGGACAAATTGTCCCAGGACAAATTGTCCCAGGACAAATTGTCCCCAAGACAAATTGTCCCCAGGACAAATTGTCCCAGGACAAATTCTCCCATGACAAATTGTCTTAGGACAAAGTGTCCCAGGACAAATTGTCCCCAGGACAAATTGTCCCAGGACAAATTGTCCCAGGACAAATTGTTCCAGGACAAATTGTCCCCAGGACAAATTGTCCCCAGGACAAATTGTCCCAGGACAAATTGTCCCAGGACAAATTGTCTTAGGACAAATTGTCCCAGGACAAATTGTCCGAGGACAAATTGTCTTAGGACAAATTGTCCCAGGACAAATTGTCCCAGGACAAATTGTCGTAAGACAAATTGTCCCAGGACAATTTGTCCCGAGGACAAATTGTCCTGGGGACAAATTGTCCCCAGGACAATTTGTCCTGGGGACAAATTGTCCCCAGGACAAATTGTCCCCAGAACAAATTCTCCCAGGACAAATTGTCCCAGGACAAATTGTCCCCAGGACAAATTGTCCCAGGACAAATTGTCCCCAGGACAAATTGTCCCGAGGACAAATTGTCCCGAGGACAAATTGTCCCAGGACAAATTGTCGCAGGACAAATTGTCCCAAGACAAATTGTGCCAGGACAATTTGTCCTGGGGACAAATTGTCCCCAGGACAAATTGGCCCCAGGACAAATTGTCCCAGGACAAATTGTCCCCAGGACAAATTGTCCCAGGACAAATTGTCCCAGGACAAATTGTCCCCAAGACAAATTGTCCCCAGGACAAATTGTCCCAGGACAAATTGTCCCAGGACAAATTGTCTTAGGACAAAGTGTCCCAGGACAAATTGTCCCCAGGACAAATTGTCCCAGGACAAATTGTCCCAGGACAAATTGTCCCCAGGACAAATTGTCCCCAGGACAAATTGTCCCAGGACAAATTGTCCCAGGACAAATTGTCCTAGGACAAATTGTCCCAGGACAAATTGTCCCAGGACAAATTGTCGTAAGACAAATTGTCCCAGGACAATTTGTCCCGAGGACAAATTGTCCTGGGGACAAATTGTCCCCAGGACAAATTGTCCCAAGACAAATTGTCCCAGAACAAATTGTCCCCAGGAGAAATTGTCCCCAGGACAAATTGTCCCAGGACAAATTGACCCAGGACAAATTGTCTTAGGACAAATTGTCCCAGGACAAATTGTCCCCAGGACAAATTGGCCCCAGGACAAATTGTCCCAGGAATAATTGTCCTGGGGACAAATTGTCCCATGACAAATTGTCCCAGGACAAATTGTCCCAGGACAAATTGTCCCCAGGACAAATTGTCCCCAGGACAAATTGTCCCAGGACAAATTGTCCCAGGACAAATTGTGCCAGGACAATTTGTCCCAGGACAAATTGTCCCCAGGACAAATTGTCCCCAGGACAAATTGTCCCAGGACAAATTGTCCCAGGACAAATTGTGCCAGGACAAATTGTCCCCAGGACAAATTGTCCCAGGACAAATTGTCCGAGGACAAATTGTGCCAGGACAATTTGTCCTGGGGAAAAATTGTCCCCAGGACAAATTGTCCCCAGGACAAATTGTCCCAGGACAAATTGTTTTTTCGGGTTCCTGTTGTTTTTCTTCGTCTTCGAAGGCGATCGCGGCTAAAAGAAAGCATTGAACATTGTGGCGAATGAAAGCGCGAGCGCTGTTCGGCTTTTCGAGGCGTTTTGAGGACGTACGGCAGAAAATCGCGTTTTCTTGATCGTTTTTGCGTTTTTGCGGCTCACGGTGGTCTTCGCCATCATTTTTTGTTCGGTTTCGCTCCGCGAGTTGGGTTTGCGAAGCGCGATTGTGGCGTACAAACGGTTTCTTTGTCAGAGATTCCTTGCGGGGGGCCTCACCCACATGCGCGATCTTCGCGTTTTTGCGAAGGGGGGTGTTTTTCGGGTGCGAAAGGGAATTTTCGCGCCGCGCGACGACTTCGGCGGTGTTTTTAGACCGAGCGGAGTACGTAGGCGAGGAGAGCGACGGCGTTTCTTTGCTTTTTCTGTTTTCGCGGCGCGCGGGTGATGTTTGTGTCTCTTTGGGCGTTTTCTTACCTTTGGCGTTGTTGCCGGCGCTGCGAAATAGGCCGTTGAGCTTCGTTTCTTCATTTAGCAGCGAAGATCCCCACGAGGGGCCTCATTTCCATTCGTGTACCCCATTGCGGGGCCCCATTTGCCAATGCGGGGCCCACGCTTGCTAACGCGCGCGTATTGTTCTTCTTTTACTTGCTTCTTTCTCCGTTTGTTCATCTCACTCTTCGCTGTACTCACTGCGCGTGCTCGTCAGTCGTGCGAGAAGCAATCGGACGAAGAGGGTTCCCTCTCTGCTTCTACGTAGGTAACTGGCTTGTCTACACTCGTCGACAGTACGTATTCGTTGACGACGCGCGTTTACCGTTTAGTTTTTGCGATAATGGGTAACGAACTCTCGGGAATCGCTCCTTCGCAGATCCTCGGCGTCGAAGCGTACTTGTCCGATTTGCCGCAGGACTTTGATGCGAGCAATAAAAGCGTCAGGTACTTTTCGGGGGCCCTTTTTCGCCGTACTGTATGCAGCCGAAATCATACTGTAGTGTTGTTCTTCTTCTAGTCTGGGAAGTACGCGTTTCATGAAAGTGGCAAGAGTGCGACATAGGTAGAGTATGTTCTCTAGCGTCTGAACAGCTCGCAAAACGGATTAATTAAAACAAAGGGAGGGTGACGCAGTCGTAAAGTTTTTTGTGAAACCCGATTCGTCGACGGTACTTCAGGCATATAAGAGACAATTGCAAAGTGAGAAAAATTCATTCATTCATGGTACACTTGTGTTGTAATTTTGTCAACTGCAGTTATCAAAGACACGCTTGCTGGCACGTGCCTCAACGTTCTTCCCTTTCAGTTGTTCTTTGTAAGAACGTGTAGAAGAATGAGAATTGAAAAGCTATTGTATTGTTTCTTAGGAAACCGAACGAGTGGGCTTTCTCATTCGACAGTATGGAAAAAATACCTTGTACGATAGAATGAGGTAACGTTATCTAAAACGTTTGCTAATATTAGTATTAGTATTAGGGTTATTTAGCACTCGCCCTTTTTTGAATGCCACTGAAAAGAGATGGATTGCCTTTCAGTTGCTCTGTTCATTGGAGCAATGTCATTCCCAAGGGGTGGGTATACATGATGTATGCAGCAGATTAAATGTGAGCCCTAACTACTTTCTCTGCTGTGTCATATTTTAGATTTGTCATGGAGATATCAAAACTCAGAATGTTCTCATAACTGGATGGACCTGGTGAGTCATCCACCACACCACACCATGAGTGACCTCACTCATGATGATGCTACTGTATATGTCTTATATATATATATATATATATATAGGGCTCTTCTCACTGATTTTGCCTCCTTCAAACCCGTTCTTCTTCCGGCTGTAAGTAGTCTATAGAGATACTTGCTAAGTCTACATTATGATTATTATTATTATTATTATTGTTGATTTATAGAATAATCCTGCTGATTTTGACTTCTTCTTTGACACGTCTCGCGGTCGAACTTGCTACATCGCTCCAGAACGTTTTTACGATCAACCCATTGCCGCCGCCGTTGAAGCAGACGCCGCTGAGAAGACAGTCGCTATGCCCCGACGGCACAACAAAGCGGCGGCGGCGGCGGCGGCAGCGTCATTGAAACCTGCAATGGACATATTCTCCATGGGGTCGGTCATTCATTAATCATGGAATAAAGAGATGTTCATATTCATTCGAATATTTTATTACTTAGATGTGTATTGTTTGAGCTCTTTACCGACGGCTATCGACGTCTGTTTGACTTGCATCAGTTGCTTTTGTATCGAGAGGGAAAGTGGGACATTGAATCCGAACTGGCTCAGGTTGAAGATGAAGCTGTCAGGGTATACAAATCATCATCTAACCACCCCAACACTAACCACCATAACTATTACTTACTACTGTAGGAGTTGATTGGTCACATGGTTCAGATTAATCCTGCTGACAGAAAGTCGGCCAATGAATATTTGCACGAATGGAAAGGTGTGGGGATCCCAGTCATCCATTTCATTTCATCTTTCTATACGCCGCTCGTCTTATTTGTTTAGGTCGTTGCTTTCCTAACGTCATGTATACATTCTTGTACAAGTATTGCAAAGTGTTTGCTAATCAAAAAGTTCTTTCTCCCGACGAAAAGATAGCCAGGTCTCTAGACTAAGTGAGACTCGTCGTAATTAACCTACCTCCTACTTACTTGTGACAGACTCAAAAGAGACTTTAAGGAGATCTTAGACGAACTGAAAGAAAAGCAAGAAAAGGGTACTTAGGGGGTTAAGTCACACGAAACTCTGATAATAGTACGTCATTTCTACACTACAGATTGTCTCGTCATTATTATATCTTTGATCACCTCTTCACTCAGAAACTTAGTGGTAAAGACGACGCTTATCTCTTATATCTATCTCATTTGTCTGTCTAAGTTTCCCAACTCCAAACTCGACTCCCTTGATCTACTTGAGCAGCTCGCTGTTCACTGTGACGATGAAATAATTTTAGACAGACTCGTTCCCTATACGGTTCGAATGGTTCACGACGAATTTCCCCAAGTTAGAGCTAGAGCCTTGAAAGTGCTTACAAAGGCCTTGTCAGGCATCAAAAAACTTCCCAGAAGGTACGACAGGCCTATATAGTATACAACAATGTCATCACCCTCCTTGTAATTCTCAGTGAAACGAATATTTTTCCCGAGTACATTCTACCCAATATTGTAAGTGTGAACTGTCGTCCTTCGTATATACAGTACATGTATAATTTCTTTTTGTTGAGGCTCGCTATGCTGATGATAAACAGGTGATTGTGCGAATATCATTGGCACAAAATGTTGCTGATCTCGCCGAAACAGCGCTTCGGTAAGCACTAAGCACTAAGCACTATTCTTCGTTCTTCTGAGAGCTAACCTTCCTGAAAACGTCGTTTTCTATATATTCCAGCTTCCTTGAACTGTCGCAGTTCTATTATGAAGACTCTTCTGACTCGTCAGACGTTCAGCTTCAGTTTCAGGTAGGTGGAAAAAGGTGGGGCCTATAAATGTATACGTACGTCTCCTCAAAGGAAAGCTACGATTCTGAGCTGGCCGAATTGCACAGTTTGTTTGAAACGAAGCTCGTTCGCCCGCTTCTCGTAGATTCGGTAACACACCCTTTCTCTTCTTCTTCTCCTTCTTCCCCCCCTTATATAAAAGCTTTCATTTCACTAACAAAGGGAAATGACGTCAAAAGAATGCTTGTGTCAAGCGGCATTTCGAAATTGTGCGTCTTTTTTGGACGCGAAAAAGCCAACGACGTTCTTCTCTCCCATCTCATCACATTTCAAAATGACAAGGTACATTAGGATTAGAGCGTCTTACAGTACGAACGTCCTTTTATATCTTTCACATTCTTCTCAGGCCGATTGGCACTTGAGAGTTGCCTTTTTCAATACTGTCGTTCCCCTGACATCGTACGTCGGTTGGCACAGCTTAGAAATGCTCATGCCACTTATACATCAGGCAATGATGATGACACAACCAACCGCACATGAGGCGACATTCCAATTCATTTTCACACTTTAGGGACTGACCGATTCAGAAGAATTTGTTGTTGTAAAAGCCATCGAAGCATTTACGTCTCTAACCCAATTGGGTCTCCTTCGCAAGACGCACATCGTCGGAGGTCTTCTTCAGGACATTCTTCCACTGCTTCTTCATCCAGTAAGAAAAAGAAGAAAGCCATTGCATTCTATCGTCATCGTCATCGTCACCTTTCCGCTTCAAATCTATAGAATGTGTGGATTTGTTACGCTGCGGCTGGATTTGTTATGAGCCTTGCCAAGTATTTCTCTCCAGCCGATATTCATTGCACTCTTCTGTCCAGCCTTCGTCCCTACGTTCGCCATCCCATCGAGCAAGTAGATCAATCGGTAGGGAGAAAGACATCATCATTCATTATCATCTCTTCAAACGTCATACCTCCTCCTCCTCCTCCTCCTCCTACATGTAGATTGTCTTATTGGATGCGTTGATTGAGCCCATTTCGAGACAAGTCTACGACTACTTAGTTAGACAGCCAGAAATAGGACGACTCTTTACGAGGTTCGTCTCACAGAGATTACTCTTATAGTATAGACGAGCTTCTTTTTAGAATGGAAGATGCTTTTGCACGGGGTTCATCTTTTGGAAAGTCGATTTTGGAGGAAGACGATCCTTTGATGCCTGTTAGTTGTTCAAACGTTTCTCAGTCCAAACGACCAGAACCACAACAATCTTCCTTTGATTTTAGATTTTTGTTAAACTGAGGTCCTTTGGCATCGAAGAAGAGGATTTTCGAAAGATTTATGTATTGAGAGAACACATAATGAAAATTGGAAAAGGCTACAGCCAATCATCATTGACGTACGTCATCTTGACTCACGACATCTTTGTCGTCACGTTTTGTCAATGTAGATCAGACGTCTCTGGAGGCATTATAGACGTCAAACGTTTTCAGCGAAAAATGGTTCCTCTTCAAGGAGGATATCAACAGCAGCAGCAGCAGCAGCAGCAGCAGCAGCAGCAGGCAAATTCAGCTGCTGCTGCTGCTACAGCGACACTCCAAAAGTATAAACGTTAATCGATTACACAGGGGTATGATATCACTCTTTTTTTGTCTTTGTAGAAGGGTTCCAAACACCAGGCGACAGAGCGAATCTTCTTCTCAGTCGTCTACATCGCCCCCAACGGCGGCGGCGGCAGCGGCGGCGGCATTGGTAGTCAGATGCACGAGTCAAATGAGGCATCCAATCATCTCTCTGCTAGAATGATGAGTGGAATGAGATGTTTGGACAGTCGTCATCTTCAAAGGGGACGACTACTACTACTACTACTACTACTACTACTACTACTGCTGCTGCTGGGGCTGTTTCTACAAAGCCTTTGCCTCAACAGAGATCTCTGACGTTGAAATCCAGCTCAGAAATGTCGCTGGTGTCTGCTTCAACTGCCACTGAGAAAAAGAGAAGAGCTCAAACTCAGTCTCAGTCAAAAGTTCCAAAGCGGGAGACGACAGCTCCTCCTCCATCGGCTAGCACGTTAAAGAATCCCAACGTAGAATACACTGTGTTTGTCAGACTTTTATCTAATTTGATTCTTTAGATAAATGCTGAGGCTTTGAAAAGTGCAGCTGCAACACTAAAGCCTCGGTAAAGGGAAACGGCCTTTTTAATTATTATTTTATTCTTGCCGTTTCAGAGCACAAACCTCTGCTGCTGCTGCTGCTGCTGCTGCTGCTGCTGTTGGAAAACCTCCGACAGCGGCGACGGCGACGAGTCGGTCAACTAGCCCTCAGCCACTCAAGCCTGGTTTATTCATTGAGTTTGACTAGTTCTTAAGATTCTATTATTTCTCTTTCTGTCTGTTCAGCAGTCGTTGTCAGGGTTCCGCCGTGCCGAGAAGCTCTATCGAGACTTGTAGCAAAGAAGAGGGAAGAATATGCTACAGGTAGGGGTGCGTCGGCGGCCATGGGTATTCATTCCATTTCAAATTTTTTTTCTAAGATGTCTATCAATCAAGAGAAATCGAAAGTTCTCTTGCAAAAGTCAGATCGTCTCAAAGCAATTTATGGACACCAAAGGGAGTTCTTATTGCGCATTTGCACGAACACAGCGGAGTCATCAATAGAATTAAAGTCATGGACGACTGCTCTTTGTTTGCTACCTGTTCCAACGATGGAACTGTCAAACTTTGGGATATGGCTCGCATTGACGGACGAGTAGCCAATACGAAATCAAAAGCGACCTTCACTAAGCAAGGTACTACAGTGTGTGAAGGGCATCCATCATCTTCATCGTCATTGACGTTTGCCTATACACGTCGTAGGAGGAAAAATCAAGTGTATGACGTTTTGTCAGTCGGGCGAGGCATTTGCCTCGGCTTCTGACAACGGTAGCGTCTGGATTGTACCGTAAGATGACTCGTGACAAGGCCAGCCTGCCAGGCGCTATTTGTTTTTCCTCCAGTATTCAAAGGAGGGTTAAGGACGCGAATAGCGTGCGATTGCTCTCTTCCCAACGCCGAACGTTGAGTAATAATGACATTGCAACAGATTTAGAGTATTTTGACACAGGTACTACTAGTCTACACACACATCTAGTCTTTATTATTATTAGTCTTTTTACTTTGACAGGGAGAAATTCGATACTGGCATGCGCGACTGTGGGTGGCCAGCTCATTGGCTGGGATCTCCGCGCAAGCAACGCTGCCTGGAGATTTCAACACGATTTACGCCAAGGTAACCAGCCCCCCTCAATTTGAATTCGATCTCTCTTCTTATCACTGTGTGTGATCGTGCAGGATACATTACTTCGTTTACGGTCGATTCGTGTCAGCGTTGGTTGGCATTAGGAACGAGCTCCGGCACTCACGTATGCTGGGACATGCGATTTCAACTCCCCGTTACCTCTTGGAATCATCCGGCCGGTCACGCCATTCGCAAGGTCGTCGCTCATCCCGAGGAAAAATCGTGGATCATTAGCTCGTGTCACGGCAATAACGAAGTCGACGTGTGGGACATGGAAAGCGGCGAAAAGAAGAACGTCTTTTGGGCTAGTCAAGCACCGCCACTTTCACAACAGAAAGTAGATCATACTACCAGTACCCCCCTTTTGGTTCCTATTGTGTGTTTTCTAGACGTCTCAATTTGACGGGAGAATGAATGCCATCTGCTGCGGATGGTCGCCACGTGGTTTGTACTTGCTCTTGGGAAGCACTGACAAACGACTGCGTCTCTGGGATTTTGCACGTCCCCAGGAATCGTACGTCGTCACCAAATCGGCGGCTGATTCGCTCGATATGGAAACTCACTACATGTAAGAGAAGTAGGCGTCCCCTTACCGTTGTCTAATTTTCTCATCAAAGATGTCGAGTCATTGACGGATGCGACGTATTGATTGAATCTCATCACATGCCGTGCGACGACGGCGACGTACGAGCGGGCGCTAGCGATGCGTCAGACACGACGGCAGCTGATCCAATGAATTATCGTCCGCCGCTGCCACCCGCTGGACACTTTAGCGGCATCACGGACGTCGCAATTGCGCACAGTCAACAGAACAACTACGCTATTACGACATCGATGAGCGGTGTCATCAAAGTGTGGAAATAGGATCATATTGTCGCGGCTATGCACTTTTATTAATGTACTCGCTCGCTCGCAAAAATCATGCTAATCTACACTAGTATGAGTATGTGTCTAATCAAATGGACAAAAAAATCAGTGAAAGACAACAAGTAGGGTCACTGTGATAGCAACGATTATGAGAAAAGGCAACCACGTCTTAAGAACGGCCCAGAAGCTGAAGAAGAAGAAGAAGAAGAAGAAAAGGACGTTTCCCATAAAATTAATTAAGTATACTTATTATTACTTGACATATTTTCCGTAGATCAATATGAGAAAGGCCAACTTGAACATATTCCACGACGTCGATCCGTTGTACTTCATCAGATTGAGTGCCGTGGCAACGTGAGAGTGGCAATTGTTGCAGCACAGGTTATGCTAGAAAATTACCATCATCATCATCTTTCAAACACTTTTGGATTTTAACCATTTGATGTTTGTAGTCTTCCGATGCCTGATGAACGGCGTCATCCCATTCAGACTCTCGCAACAGCTTGGGATTCATTCGCCAGTATCTTCATTAATTAATTAATTAATTAATTAATTAATTAATTAATTAATAATTTAGGGTGATTTACTTCGTCGGACTTCCAAAGGCCATATCGTCTTCCTAGAGTCGTCACAAGTTTACTTACTAACGAGGGTTAGAGTAGATTACGCGCATAATACCGATACGTAGTAGGGTCCAGCAAAGTCGCGAATGACGCCAGCGGACGTCGCGATTCCCATGTGACCAATTACAGGGAAAAGCCACCTTCGCGATTGACGCCAAAGACATAAAAACGGTACTCTACTCTACCACTATTTCTCCATTACGTCAGTAAGGGAATAGGAGTCCAGACGACGCAGTAAGGAAATCTTTGACGATTCGCATCGATTTTCGCTTGCTCGAAACCCATTTCGTTCGATGAAACGCCGTCGAGCATCTGTCTGTCAGACAAATCTTCACAAACAAACCCAGGTCGAGACGGAACTTTCGATCTCTGTTCGCGAAACCACAACAAGGGGAGGGGCAGGCAGACTAGGCTAACGCACGCCCTGTAGCCGAAATGTCGCGAAGTCGACGACGAAAGGGCTTTCAAAGTGCTGCTTGGGAGGAATTCGACTAGTATGTAGATTGAAGCACAGCTAGCGTGAGGTCGAAGGGGGACCCTTGTTGCCTTAGGGTGGCTACATGGAGGCAAAGAAGCGAAAATTGAACAAACAGTTTAGTGAAAGCGACAAAATGGATGAGAGGTGGATACCATAAAAAATCAATTTGGAATTCTTGCAATAGTCTCACTCCTACATGCATTTTCGTCAATATTTTCCGGTATAACTATTTATGTGAACGGTTACACGAGTGAGCAATAACCCCAAGAATCATTGGTACACGTACATATTATCAGATATAATTAAAGGTTGTGATCACAATTCAGATTTTCCATTCTCCAGCTTGACTTTTCCCGTTTTTTCAGCCTTTTCTGACCTTGATCCATGCTCCAGTTCATTTTGACTGATCACTTGTGTTATGCCACGACGACGAAGTTTTTGCATCAAGACAGTTTTCGTCAACGCACTATACAATGAGATATCGAGATTGCTGTTCTGATATACGATATCATTGTCAATGAGACAATGGATAATCAAGTGAAAATCAGATGATTGAGGATGTGTATTGTACTTTTCGTTGAATTCGTCCAAAGACACGTCTCCTCCTACTAGTAGGTCCTTCAATAGCATCCAACTAAGTGAAGATTCATTGTAGGATGTAAGTCCACAAGCTTTCAAGTGATGACTAATACGCATGCCAATAGAAACGCATTTAATGAGTGATTCAATCGTCAATTGCTTTGCCTTGGCTCTAATGCACTTGACTGCTTTCCATATGATCAACAATCGCCCTCCAGTGATGAGCTCGTATACCTCAGACGCATCTCTCCTCAAAGCCATCTCCTCCGAGATTGAATGCGAGAGCAAATAAATAGACTTCTCTCTGTCAATGTCCCCGACTTCTACAACTTCCATTCTGGACGCATCACTTCGATCGGATAAGTGCGAAACGACCCCACCCGCCGCAGAGTCTACGAGCACTACGTGGATAACGAGACTGTCCGCTATGATCTTTAGGGCTAACTGCAGTTTGTGCAGGTCACTTTTCCCGTCAACCCGACCCAGGAGCATTTTGTTAATATCGTCTATAATCAGAACAAACGGCTTTCCCGTTTTCTTTTTGTAAGCATCCGCTTCTGGTAGAATCACTTTCAATAGCAAACTTATACTATCCTCTATGTCATCTTCAATTTCCCAGTCGATGTACGATAGAGTGCGAGCGAGAAGAGAAAACAACGACACACTTGTTGGCAGCATTTCAGATGGAAGGAGAAGCCCAAAAGCACCTCGCAACTCCTCAAAAAGTTTCCCCCGTAGATATTGTACGTAGACCATACCAGTTTCATTTCGAACAATGTCCAAAAGCATCTTTGTTTTTCCGCAACCGTGAGGTCCCACCAGAACAGTGTAAGCTCCTTCAATTCGGCTATGGAAAAGGAAATCGTGAGATTCTTCGTCACGTCGAACGAGGAGTGCTCTTTCTGTCAACGGCGATGGGCGACGAATCGCTCCCTGGCTAATAGACGAAGCTAGACGGTAGCTCTGCGGATTCAGAGAGGAGAAGGGAAAACCATATACAAAAACGAAGACTGCCAAAAAAAGCCACGACAGCAGCGACCAACGACTGGCCAACTACTTGTCTGCCAAATCCTGTCGAAATGGCGTTTAGCAGCCCGCGGACAAACGTATTTGTCTAAATATAGATAGATACGGTAAGCTGAATCCGTCTCGCACCTCTTCGATCTGAACGTCAATCGTTCGCTACAATACCATTCCTTGCAGCGTTCCTTGCTCGGGGCCTCGTGTCGCCGGGCCCCCCGTGTCCCGTGTCGCCGTCGCCGGCAGCAGGGCGGACAAACACTGCGCATGCTCGCCCGCTAGTGAGGTAACAATAGGGGTTAGCCAATCAGTACTCAAAGACGCGTTCTTCAAAATATTTTTGGCTGGGCCAAGGTCTAGAAGCCCTAGGAAGATGTGAATGTCACATTATCGCACGGGGGCACGAAAAAACTTTTATTTGAGCCTCGACGGGTTTTTCATTTACGCTGCGGATTAGCAGATAATCGACCAGAAAGACAATAACCCGCCTGTAGCTAGAGAACTTGGGCCTCCAATTTCGCGAATAATAGCTGAAATTTCACGTACGCTTAGGAGAATGTTTACTATCAGCCTCTCATCTGATTTGGCGAGAAAATTTAGCGAAATATGCTCGAAATCCCATTTTCGCGGGTTCGCGTTCTCCGCAGCTGACGCCAACAGTTCGCCTCTCTTGGCGGCGAGACTCACACAGCATGTTCGGCATTGACGTACGCTGCCGTGGACGAACAGCGAAGGACCTCACGTGTACAGTCAGACATCACGGGCGTGAAGTATCACAATTGTGTTTCCTTTTCCTGTGCCCCAAATCAGACCGCGTGAGCCCTTTCTTTGTTCCTCCACGGTAGCGTACGTCAATGCCGTACATGCTGTGTGAGTCTCGCCGCCAAGAGAGGCGAACTGTTGGCGTCAGCTGCGGAGAACGCGAACCCGCGAAAATGGGATTTCAAGCATATTTCGCTAAATTTTCTCGCCAAATCAGATGAGAGGCTGATAGTAAACATTCTCCTAAGCGTACGTGAAATTTCAACTATTATTCGCGAAATTGGAGGCCCAAGTTCTCTAGCTACAGGCGGGTTTTTGTCTTTCTGTCCGATTATCTGCTAATCCGCAGCGTAAATGAAAAACCCGTCGAGGCTCAAATAAAAGTTTTTTCGTGCCTCCGTGCGATAATGGGACACTCACATGTTTCTAGGGCTTCTAGACCTTGGCCCAGCCAAAAATATTTTGAAGAACGCGTCTTTGAGTACTGATTGGCTAACCCCTATTGTTACCTCACTAGTGGCGAGCATGCGCAGTGTTTGTCCGCTCTGCTGTCGCCGGCCGTGTCGCCTTCCTTTACTCCTACTGTACGTAACGCGCGTTACCGTTTACGCATGCGCAGTTGTATGTACAGGAGACTGAGTGCCCTTTGGGGGGACCCTTTGGGGTCTGTTTGGACATCAAAAATTGGCGTTTTCTAAACAGACACTTGTTGGAATGACTTATTATTATTATTATAAGGCCTAAGATGCTTTTATCTTAAAAATACGACTTGTGTTTAGCTTTTTGGACCCTGATTTCTGTTACGACTGTCGTAAACAATAGCCACGCCTACTTTACTCTGCGCGGTGTTGCCTGGTGTAGCCGAAATGTCGCGAAGTCGACGACGAAAGGGCTTTCAAAGTGCTGCTTGGGAAGAATTAGTATGTCGAATGGAAGCACAGCTAGCGTGAGGTCGAGGGGGACCCTTGTTGCCTTAGGGTGGCTACATGGAGGCAAAGAAGCGAAAATTGAACAAACAGTTTAGTGAAAGCGACAAAATGGATGAGAGGTGGATACCAAGATGAGAAAAAAAATCAATTTGGAATTCTTGCAATAGTCTCACTCCTATTTCGTCGATATTTTCTGGTATAACTATTTACGTGAACGGTTACACGAGTGAGTGAGAAGAGAAAGAAATTTGAAAATTCTGTTTTCAATTCTTCTAAATTTAGCCCCCACTGCCGACGAACTGAAAAAAATGATGAAGCTCCACGGAGGAAACTATGCCTATTTTTACTCGAAAACAAACGTGACGCACATGATTGCCAATCAATTAGCGGGAGCAAAAATTAGCGATCTCAAGTATGACTCTCATACATGTAGTTGAAAAGATTATTGCTCCATTTTTAGACACCAGAAAATTGTTCAACCTCAATGGATTGTTGACAGGTGAGCAATGCATGATGACGTCTACTGTATATACAGTAGTCTCTGGTGCATGGACTTTAGCATTGAAGCAGGAAAATTACTTTCTGTTGATCATTATTTGCTCTACACAAATCGATCAGAAGCACAACCTGGACTCACCTTTCAAACGTCTCCCAAAGAAAAAATACCAAATGCTGATGATGAGGGTGATGACGACGACGACGACGACGACGACGACGACGACAATGACGAAGATATAGAGGATGTCATTGACAACGACGATGATGACTGTGCGGCGTCACCCGAGCAAAAAAGTCCAAGCAAGTCTGTCGTCAGAAGTGTTCGTCATACAACAGATGCTTCGTTTGTGAGTGATTTTTACAGCAACTCGCGTTTGCACTATCTCTCCACTTGGGGCGCCGAATTTCGCGACTACGTGGCAACGTTGTACGCAAAAAGCAAGAGAACTACTTGTCCCAAGCTGTCTCCGTCGAGAAACGATTTACGACGACGACTAAGAAGAACGATAATGCATATTGATATGGATTGCTTTTTTGTGTCTGTGAGCTTGAGAAATCGAGCCAATCTCAAGGGAAAACCTGTCGCCGTTTGTCATGCTCAGAACACGAAGAAGAAAATTGAAAAGGAAAGAGGCGGCGGTGGTGGCGAATCGTATTCGGAAATTGCTTCGTGTAGCTATGAGGCTCGAGAAGCGGGCGTTCGAAATGGAATGTTTGTTGGTCGAGCATTGGAATTGTGTCCAAATTTGATTACGGTTCCTTACGATTTTGTTCAATATAGAGAAACGTCTCAAGTGCTGTATGACACGTTGGCAAGGTACCTTGCTTGCAAATTTACACATAATTCATTTTTCTATTTCTCATTGAATAGTTATACTCTCGAGATTGAAGCGGTCAGTTGCGATGAAGCCTACGTCGATGTAACCGACTTGATGTTGGACACAGACGACGATGACGACGACGACGATGATGCTTCGACGGCACAGGAGTCGCTGCCACGTCGTTTAGCGGCGAAAATTCGACAAGATGTCTTTGAAAAAACGCATTGCTGCGCATCAGTGGGAATAGGTACACTAATAAGGATGCATATGAAGGTGAGAAATGAATTGTTTGTAGGACCAAATATTCTTCTAGCTCGAATGGCCACACGGAAAGCGAAACCCGATGGGATCTACGAGGTGAAAGCAGAAATTGCCGACGATTTTATGACGTGTCAGCCAGTGAGCGCTCTACCAGGTTCAACACTTTCATTTGTAACCAAACTGTGTGCTATGGGGTCATGGACTTAGGAGTTGGTTACGTGGCAAAGAAAAAGTTGAAGGAGGCCAATATTGAGACTTGCGCTGACTTGAAGGCAAAGTCGTTGGCTTGGCTGCAGGAGGAATTCGGTCTAAAAACCGGGAAAGCTTTACATGAATATTGCCGCGGAATTGACGACAGACAGTTGAAAATAGTGAGAGAACGAAAATCGCTTTCAGCTGAAATTAATTACGGCATCCGATTGAACAATGTGAGCCGCCGTCAATGATGATACGATGGACTAGTACATATAGTTGTTTCGCCGCAGATGGCCCAAGTCGAAATATTTCTAACCAATTTATCTAAAGAAGTCCAACGACGTTTGAATAATGCCGCAGTTAAAGGAAAAACTCTAACACTCAAGGTACAGTAATGGATACGAACTCTTGAATTTTCAGTCAATAAAGTTGGCTTGTAGATGAAGGTGAAAGCAAGTGACGCACCCAAGGAACCGAGGAAATTTCTTGGGCACGGACACTGTGACAATAAGTCAAAGTCAATCAATTTCGCCGAAGCTACCAACGACTCTGCTAAAATTGCCCAAGAATCCCTGAAACTAGTGCGACAATTAGGAGTGTCTGCCGACGATATCAGAGGGGTAAACTAACTACAAACTAAGCGCGACAAAGTTGAAATAGATTCTGCACCGGTTAGATGGGAATACAGATGAGCAAGCTCATTTCAACTGAGCAACAATCATCGACTACTCAACGCGAGAAGGGCCAGAAGGCAATTTTTGAATATACGACGACGGCCACGACAGACGAGGAGAAGATCATAGAGAAGGAAAAGCCGCCGCCGTCGCTGAGAACGATTCGTCGTAGTCCCGCGAAACGTCTTTTGCTTTTCAAGTCGAAGCCGGTAGCTCAGCCTCCTCGACTACCTTTTTTGCCGTCTCTGTCTCAAGCTGCCGCCGCCGCAGCCACAGCAGCCACAGCTAATAGTACAAACGAAGATGAATGGAATGAGTCTCTAGACGTTCCTTCATCCTCTCAAGTTTGCAATGCTCATAGTTACGAATACTTTATCATCATCAATTGTTTTCTCTTCAATACAGATTGATCAGTCGGTGTTGGAAGCATTACCAGAGGAGTTGCAATCAAAAATACGAAAAGTGTCCAAAAGGAAAGCCGTTGATCGTGGAAACAAGTGCAGTGCCAACGATACAGGCACAACGTCTTTAGCGAAGGCTAAACCTATAGAACCCGTGCAGGCTTTGCCTCCTTTATCTGAAGTAAGTAAAGTCTGCCTGCTTCTGCAGCAACACCTCTCCTGCTGCTGTGACTGTTAATCTTCTAGGTTGATCCTGAGTGTCTAAATGCCCTGCCCAGTGCCGTTCGGAAGGAGATCTTATCTGCATACAAAAAGAGAGAGCCAGTAGCGCGACTTGATAAAGTTCCTGTTAGCGAGCCAAAAAAGAATCAGACAAACGACAAAGAGGAGAGTGTTGAAAAGAAGGTAAAGAAGGTAAGGGTGGTGCAAAGTCAGTGACTGAACGGCTTGCGAAGAAATGTTGTTCTACGATAGCCCACTCTACTTGGAGTTGATCAATTAGCGGACGTTCAAAAAGTGATCAGTGATTGGCTGAGCAGCACTGAAGGTCGTGATCGCGTCAGAATTGGGGGCGAAATGACCACTAGTGAGAATGAGTTTTGTTGTGTAGATCCTGAAGAGGTGGATATTGACGTTTTTAACGAGTATCTGGAAGAGTTGATGGATCAGTGGAACTTGGAAACAATAGTAACCTTATTGAGATACTTTAAAAGGTAGGTGTGTTTTAATTAAATAATTTATTAACGGATTAATTTGGGATTTTTAGGCGGATTAGAAGTAGACACGAATCGTGGGAGCCTGCGTTTGCTACAATAGTGGATTCTATACAGAAGAAGAGCAAGGTGAAACTCGGAGGTTTACTGCAACTGTAACGAACGAGAAGCAAGGTAGTACACTGTTGTATTTTGGTTTTGGTTTTTCATTGCTGCCAAGCTACAGTTTTTGAGGAAAACAGAACAGAGAGAATAAGTAAGAGGACACGACGAATCTTCTACTTGTGAGCTGCAACAAAACGTTGGAGAACGTTTTCCCAATTGACAACGTCCCAAATGGCCTTGACATAATCAGGTCTGACATTCTTGTACTGCATATAGTAGGCATGTTCCCACACGTCAATTCCCAATAATGGCACCAAGCCTGTAATTTCATAAACTCAAGTTGACTACTACCTCCCTCAAGTTTCTAGTCTCACCTGTTGTAGCTTCTAAGGGATCTTGATTAGCACAGGCAGCCAGTTGAAGACGATTCTCACTTTTGCTATAGCCCTTGAGAGCAAAAATGTATGATTTTCTATTGTACATTTTTTAGAATCGGCGTGCATACAAGCCAAGCCCAACCGGATCCTTGGACGGCGACCGCCTTTGCAGACAAGGCCGTCTGTAGATTTTCCAACGATCCGAAATCTTTCGTAATGGCATTCATCAAATCCCCTAGAAATGAAACCCCCCCACGAGTGTCATTCATCTGATCATTATTGTAAAGAGAAGATACAGTGACATGCCTTTGGGATGGGCAGAACCGCCAGGACAAAGATTGGTCCAGAAAATCGAATGATTAATGTGTCCACCTCCGTTGAATTTGAGAGCTGGCTGCAGAGCAATGTGAGCTCCTGTATCATCTATACAGTAGACAGCAGATGTTGCCGTTGGGCAGCCGGCAATCTGTGATGAAGAGTGTTCTATCTACTTTTCGATATGGCTTCGCCTAGTTTTTCCTCTGCAATGTTGAGATTATTGACGTAGGCGGCGTGATGCTTCGAATGATGAAGTTCCATTATTTGCCCCGATATCGTCGGCTCGAGAGCGCTGTAGTCGTAGGGAAGATCTGGCAGAGTGTGTTTCAATCGCATCATCGACGTCATGGCGCGAACGCCGACGACAAACGAACGCCGGGCGAACATATTAGGTAACCGGAATATCAACTCTAGGGCCAGGCGCTAATGGTAGCGCATGCTCGTCCGCCCTCGCGCCGCAGCTCACGCGTTCCATGCTTATCCGAGTCATATCGCAACGATTGCAAGCCGCCTTCGTTCGTCCTCCTCCTCCATTTCTAATCTTTACTCGCACGATGGCTGACGCCGAATACGTGATCGAATACGCTCGATCGGGAAGAAGTGGCTGCAAAAAATGCAAGGAAAAAATTGACAAGGGATCTCCGAGAATTGGAAAGGAGACGTCGAGTCCGTTCAGCGACGATGGAAAGATGCGAACGTGGTATCACGTCAAATGCATCTTCGATTCTTTCCAACGAGCTCGTGCAACGACGAAAAAGATTGAAAGTACAGCCGATTTGCAAGGGTACGATACCATGCGCAAGGAAGAACAAGACGATGTAAAGAAACTCATCTTCGGTGAGAGAGAGAGAGAGAGAGCAAAGCTTAGCGGCTTAGAAGGGGCGTGGTGGTCAATTTTTTTCGTAGATTTCTTGTCGTCGAAAAAAGGTACGGCAGCGGCGCCGTCGAAAAATGCCAAAAAGTCGGCGGTGACGTCAGATGAAAGTAAAGCGGTTGTCGAGAAGAAAACGGGGCCTCCTTTGGGAACCGATGCGATGGCAGCTGAAGCGGACAACAGCTTTCGCCAATTTCGGCGTCTTTGCGAGAAATTAGAAGCGGAGACAAGTCACACGGAAAAGAGTCAACTCGTAGCAAAATATATAGAAAACGGAACGACAGGAAGTGCTTTCTATGGAGATCCTTATTTGGTGTTCAAATTGCTTTTGCCTGCCGAGGCAAAGCGGGTCTATAACTTGAAAAATAGACAGCTTGTCAAGATTTTTAGTCAAATATTTCGATGTGACGCTGACGAGATGACAGACTTTCTAGATCAGGTTAATTAATTAAAATGATGACAGCATGTCACCTTTTTCTCTATTGTCACTTTAGAATGGTGAAGTGTCTGACACTGTGGCGTCTTTTTTTGTTGATAGCGAAACGGTGAAACCCCAAAAGAAAAGCACTCTATCACTAACTGAGGTAATGACAAGAAATCATCGTGTCAATCTTCAAGGTTTAATCATTTTTAGGTTGATAAAATTCTTGATGATTTGACTACGGTCACAAAGGAGGAAGATCAGGAAAAAATGCTCAAAAGTGTCGCTCAAAAGTGAGAGAGTGGCCGCCTGCCTGACCTTCTAGCTAGTAGCACTTCTATTGTCTAGGTGTACTGCTAAAGATTTGAAGTACATAGTTCGTCTAATTAAACACGATCTGAGATTGAATGCAGGAACAAGAATTATGTATGTAGTAGGGTGACAACGTATCCCTAGGGGCTTTAGTTATTTCATTTTTAATTAAAGCCTTGACGGACTTGACGTCAACGCCTATAAGGCGTACAATTCGTCACACGACTTGAAAGCAATAGTTGATGTTGTTTGGAAGCAGAAAAAGTCTGGAGGAGGAGGAGGAAGTAGTGGAGATGGAGGAAAAGCGGCGGCTAAAGTGCTTGATGTAACAGTGTCATTGATGACTCCAGTTAAACCCATGCTGGTACACTTCACTTTGTAGTACAGTACAGTACTAGAGATATAGTAAGTATTCTTAGGCTGCTGCTTGTAAATCTTCAAGTGCTGCTTTCCGAAAATGTCCTGAAGGAATGTACGCTGAAATCAAGTACGACGGAGAAAGAGTCCAAGTCAGTATGCGATTGCCTTCGCAAGTCGTCGCGTCATTTTCTTCTCTCTTAGATACATAAAAGAGGAAGTGAATTCTCCTACTTTAGTCGCAGCTTGAAACCGGTTCTTCCTCACAAAGTGGAACACGTCAAGAGCTATTTGCCACAAGCCTGTCCCCATGGCAATAGCATGATCTTGGATTCAGAGGCAAACACTCTTTATGATGTAATCAATTCTCTTTCGTTTAATTGAGAATATTTTATAGGTTCTTCTAATGGATACAAATGAGGGAAAGCCTTTGCCATTTGGCTCTCTTAGCGTTCACAAGGTATAGGAGACGTCATCATGCTAAATTATTAGCAAAGGAAGTTGAATTTCTAGAAACGTGCTTTTCAAGATGCTACCGTTTGCCTTTTTGTTTTTGATTGTCTCTTTTTCAACGGCCAAAGTTTAATGGACAAGTAAGAAATCATCGCTCAATTTCTCGCTGAGGACCTCGTCATCCATAAATTGCACAGGCCAATGAAAGATCGCAGAAGTTTTTTAGAAAAGAATTTGACGGTGATTCCCAATCGAATTATGCTATCGGAGTATCATCACATTACGGTGAGAAAGTCAAGAGTATGATGAATCATAAATAATTAATTAAAAATGTAGAAAGAAGCTGAGTTGGATAATCTGATGAGAAGGGCAATGCGAGAAAGCTTGGAAGGCTTAGTACTTAAGGACGTCAACGTAAAGCGCATTCGTTCTCATTCCAACTAGTGTACCTAGAATTGTCAGATGTCGTTCATCTTTTCTAGGGCGTCTATGAGCCCAATAAACGTCACTGGCTTAAAGTAGGTCACTACAACACCTGTGTGTATCAATTTAAAATAATTTTCTTTACGTGTACGTGTAGATGAAGAAAGATTATTTAGCCGAGGGTGCCATGGCCGATACAGCTGATTTAGTTGTTTTGGGAGCCTATTATGGCACGGGAACAAAGGGCGGATTAATGTCCGTTTTTCTCATGGGAGTTTACGACGACACATTAGACGCGTGGAAAACGGTTTGTAAGTGTGGTAATGGGCACGACGATCCCACGTTGCAGAAAATTCAAAATGAACTTCGTGTGAAGAAAATTGGAAGAGTACGTACACTCAATTAATTAATCAATATCTGACAATATCTGACGACGTAACGTTCGAATTAGGATCATTCTAAAATTCCCGATTGGCTCTTGGTTCATCGTTCTCTGACTCCCGATTTCGTTGTTGCAGATCCCACGGAAAGTTCCCTCGTCGTTATTCATAGTTTAATTAATTAATTTTATTTCCTTGTAGGATGCTCCTGTGTGGGAAATTACTGGTGCCGAGTTCAGCAAGTCGACTTCTCATACTGCAGCCGGAATTTCAATTCGATTTCCTCGTGTGACGAAAATTCGCGACGACAAAGATTGGAAGACGGCAACGAGTCTTTCGGAATTACAGACTCTCTTTAAAAAATCAAAAGAAGTCGCTGATGGCGACGAGGGTAAGTCTAGCTGCTACGTGTATAGAAAGGAGGATTTAATAGAATTACGACAAGATGATGAAGATGATGGTCCGTCGTTCTTTCCAAAGCACGTCACCGCTTCATCGACTGCTACGACGCCTCGAGGAACGCCTCAAGGGACGCCGAAGAAAAGGGTACTGTAGGGGATCATGATGATAAGTTTCTCCAATAGAACGGTTGTTGCATTAGATGAAAGTATCAAAGTCAGATGACGAACCACCAAGGAAACAAGTTAGAGAAGCACGCACCTAATCAGTCATAGAATTCTTCGTCTATTTTACTAGATGAAAGTGTCAGATGGAACGGAGGATTTGCCTGAAAAGGTACAGTACCAGCTGCTCTATATTTCAGAAAAGCCTGATTCGTTTCTAAGGATCTTCCGTGCTTTTTCCGAGGATTGACTTTCTGTCTTTCTTCGACTCTTCATCCAAACGATGCAGCCAAACTGAAGCGTTATATCATAGCGTAAGATTTGATCATTTAGGAGACGAGACTCGATTACTTTTCTCGCAGATATGATGGCGACATTGTGGAAGAATACGAAAAAGACTCTGCCACTCACTTTGTAACGAATGACGAGGGAGAAGGCAATTCAAGTCGTCAAAAAAAGGTTTCGTTTGAGTGGGTGTGGCAATGCATTGAAAAGCAAAAACTGCTTTAAATTATTTTTTATTCCGTCACGCAACGGCTAGAAGCACGCTTCGAACTATGTACGCAAATATGGCAAAGGCAAGAATAACGAAAAAATTGCCAAAAAATCCAGTAATTGGGTTGTGATTTATTCCACGAGAAATGAGAGCATCTCCCCCCGATGAAGATGATTCGTTCGTTTTTTCGCCCAACTTTACTCTTTCTTCAATTTCCTAGAGAGCAGCGAAAATCATATTTCTCTACATATGAGATCATGACGTTCTCTTTTCACTTGGCAAATCTGTGGAAAAAGTTCACGGAATGTTGAATTTCGTAAATTGAACAAGCCGCTATCAAGAGCCAATTGTTGTTTCTGTAACAACGTCAATATAGAGAGAGTGAGTGAGTGAGTGAGTGGAAAAGTGAGTTACCTGATAATCACTTGTCTCTTCACTTCCCATAGTCGGCGTCGTCTCAAGCTTTAATTAATGAAAAAATGTTATTCATTAGGGTTCGACGTGCAACTCACCATAAAACTGAGCAATCCAGTTAGAATAGTTGCAACAGACCACGCGGGATTCCACGTGTCCGGATGAAAGTCGCTTATCGAGAGACATAATCTAGACATTGAGATCACTCTCACTACAGTATAAAAGATACTGTAGAAGAAGAGGACTCGACCTACACCTACCTTTGATTGCATTTGAATCTTCCATTGGGCGTCGTCATATAAATCGATGGTGGTTTGAAGGGAAACTCGCGCGGAAAGACGAGTTTTCCGTGATAATATCCTCCTGAATAGAGAGAATCTTCGGGTCCTTTTACAACGTAATGCCATTCGAGGATGTTGGAGGGAAGCGGAGCGGCTGTTATGTAAGGAACGGGGTCTTTCATGAGGCGCATGTAGTCCTGTTTTAGACGATTTGTCGCCGTCACGTTCACTCGTCCTCTTTTCATTCCGACACGAAATCGAAATATACGGGATCGTAGGTTGGCTACCTGCCCGTACTGTAGAATCTTTTTCTCTTCCATGAGCTCCTCCGCCACCGCCGCCGCCGCAACAGCAGCATGGACCGGCGGGCAACCGCTCGAACAGTTTCTTCTTCTAGCTAAATCGGCTCGCGGGGCCGCCGTCGTGGCGCTTATAGAACAGGCGCTCGAATCTCCTCTTCTATTCGTCTACGGCGATTTGCTCGAAATGCCCTCTGTTCTCGAGGTAAATCCGTCTCTGTCGTCTTTTGCTGGGACTGATTGGACTCTAATGTAGTTGCGAGGAAGCGAAAATGCAAAGTATTTTGATTTATTGCAACTTTTTGCCTACGGAACACTAGCAGATTATAGAAGTAATTTTTTTAATTTAAAAAATTAATTAATTAATTATAGTGTTGTTAGAAAATCAACTACAGTTGCCTACTTTGACTCCGCTACAGTTGAACAAATTGAAACAGTTGACATTAATTTCATTGGCTGGCCAGTCTAAGGTATCATCACTCGTACGTAGAATTATTATTATTATTACCCTATGTTCAAATGATGTAGACTATTTCCTATGAAGTCTTGCTGACCGAATTAGAGATTAGTAGTCTTAGAGAGTTGGAGGATTTAATTATCGAAGCCATCTATGCAGATATTATTAGAGGAAAATTGGATCAGAAGAATAGCCAGGTGAGAATAAGAAAGACGTAGAGTCATGTACTGGATCCAAAAGATATTTTAGCTTGAAGTTGATTTTGCTATTGGAAGAGACATAAAGGAAAATGAGGTTGGAGATTTAGTGTCAGTTCTGCAACAATGGTAATTTGTCCAAGACAATGATAATTTCCGACAATGATGTCGGCTCTCCTCTTTGCTCAAAATTAGGTCTGATGGCTGTGAGAATGTTTTGGCTACAATTGAGGATCAGGTGCGTAAGGCTAACAAAGCCATGGAAGAAAGTGACAAGATGAAGAAAAAAATTAACGACGAAGTAGATTTTGATTTACACTTATTGTACACGTAGCGTAGCGTAGCGTTCGTCTTCCTACTAGGTGGATAATTTGAAGAAGGCATTATCAGCGCAGGCAGAAATGACTTCCGATTCAAGTAAAAGCTTTGGAGCAAAGAAAAGGTGACTCCTCTACTCTCTACTACTCTCTACTACTTGCGCGCGTAATTATCTTGTTTTTACAGTGGAAAAAACGGAAAAGCAAAAAAAGTCAATTAGAATTAATAGACAGTGTTTTTTGCCATCCCATGGTCTCATAGTATATCAATATTATTAGCACGCCCAAACATATACTAGTACATTGCCAGTCAAAAAAAAGTGACCTAAAACCTATTCTATATTTGCCACGCTAATCTTGCTGGAAAATTAAAATAGTAGATCGCCTCTCTCCATATATGGAGCGACATGTCTGAGACGTCACGTGACGACGAACGAGACCGTTTTTGCTCTAGAATCCTTCTCCGTCGACGAATCGGTTCATCACGCTTGCAAAATGGTATTAAAAACTCTGCGTCGCATCGACTTGACGCCAAACGGTCGTCGTTATTGTTGTTCCTTTTTAGTCTGCCGATCAACAGCTCGACTGCGCCCTAGATCTCATGCGACGTCTTCCACCGCAGCAGATAGAGAAGAACCTTAGCGATTTGATCGATCTTGTACGCAAGCGGCGAAAACGGCGAAGGGGGGCCCCCTTCGACGACAATCTCTTCACTTCTAGGTCCCCAATCTGTGCGAGGATCTTCTCTCTTCGGTCGATCAACCGCTCAAAGTGGCAAAAGACAAGGAAAATGGTCGCGATTACTTGCTGTGCGACTACAATCGCGACGGGGACAGTTACAGGTTAGGGGGGAAAGTAGTCATTCGCGACTTTATTGAGAACAACTCTTCGTTTTTCCCAGATCGCCTTGGAGCAATAAGTACGATCCGCCTCTGTCCGACGGCGCTGTTCCATCGGATCGGCTCCGCAGATTGGAAATCGAAGCGAACGACGCCTTTGATCAATATCGCGAGATGTGACCACTAAAAATACCTAAGACTTTCTTCTCGTCTAAAAGTCGCTCTCTATCTAGGTATTATGAGACGGGAGTCTCCTCCGTTTATCTCTGGGATTTGGACCACGGTTTTGCCGGCGTCATTCTCATCAAAAAATGTTGATTATGATGATACGTATTTTCAATTTCGAACTTACATTTGATCTGTATTTAGCCGGTGACGGATCGAAGAAGATCAAAGGATGCTGGGATTCGATTCACGTTGTTGAAGTGAGCGAAAGAGGAAGCGGAGGACGTCAGGCTCATTATAAGTTGACATCAACTGCCATGTTGTGGCTACAAGTATACACTAACCCCCCGCCAGTAATAAATCAAATATAATGATGATTTTATTAGACTCACAAGGACGGATCGGGAATGATGAATTTGGGCGGAAGTCTTACGAGACAGGTCATTAGGCAATAAAAAGTCTTTTCATTTCATTTTATTTTATTTTTCTCTTCTAGGCTGACCAGGAATTGCCTGTGACAACTGCAAGTCCTCACATTGCAAACATTGGCAGAATGATTGAGGTCACTAAAATGTTTCTTTACCTGCTCTCAATATCGCCTTTCTTCTCTCAATTTAGGATATGGAGACAAAGATTCGAAGCACGCTCAACGAAATCTACTTTTCAAAGACCAAAGATGTTGTCAATGATCTCAGGTACACGCATGCTCTTCTCTGTCCTCTTCTATACTAACGTCGTCGTCTTTTCCCTCCCATAGAACCGTTCAAGGATTAGACAGCAAAAGTCAACAATTGGCTCTCAAAAACGAATTGGCCAGCGCACTCAGTCGACGTGCTACGCCCAAGTCCTAACTCAATTTTCCAATTGTGTTTTTTGAATTGGGACATCGTACAGTAGAATTCATTATTGTCTTGTTGAAATACACGTCGTTTTCTGTTCCTCGACGTTTTGTTAACGCACGCGCGCGCGCTATGGTTCGTGGAGGTCCTTCGACTCGATCAGTGCGTAGAGCTAAAGTCTTCGCTTTAGCGAAGGTTTGCTGATTGGGACGAGTTCGTCGATAGTCGATTTTACTTGCGAGTACAGGGATTTCGCGGAAGATCGAAGAATTGCTATAGTTTAGCTGTGAGACGCGTCCACAAGGCGCTTCAGTACCAATACACGAGTAGACGGCTCAAGAAACGAGACATGCGCTCGGTAAGTGTTCTTCTGCTTACGACGAGTTAGAGACAAAGTGTCTTTTAGCTGTGGATTCAACGAATCGGAGCCGGAACGATGGAACACGGAATTTCCTATTCGACATTTATGCATGAAATGGCAACGTCCGATATACAGCTCAATAGAAAAGTTTTATCGGAAATAGCTGTGCACGAACCCAAATCGTTCAAAGTAAGTAGCCCATGCATGCATGCATACAAGGAACACATTGAACTGTATTTTTATTTAGGCTTTGGCTGATTTTGCGAAGAAAAGACACGAAGACGGTCTTCGTGCTGCTTTGTGACTTTTTTGTCTCTAATCAATAGTCTAGATGGTATACACTGTACGTAACATTCTTTGTAGCTAATAGGCTAAGGCGCCTTGTTCGCACATACGTATCCTCTTGCTAAAAATGAACGAAAAGGCGAGTCTCCTCCCTAAGAAATCGAAAGAAAAGGCAGCAGTTGTGCAATACAACAACAAGGTTTGGGAGCCAACAATTGGATACATTGGAGAGACAAAAGGAGGACAAAGACACGGTACAGTAGAGAGTTTTTCTAAAGAGGAGGAGAGGGGGACGAATTTCTCGTCTGATGACAGGATTTGGAAAATACGTTTATCCTAATCGACTATTCTGGTATGAAGGACAGTGGGAAAAGGGGCAAAAACACGGTGGGTCATTGAAAGAAACGTTGTGATTAGAATAGCAACGTTTTTCAGGTAAGGGAAAACTGTGCATGAACGATGGAAGCTTCTACGAGGGAGATTTCGTCAATGGAGAAATCGAAGGACAGGGACGAAGATACTGTCACATGACAGGCAATTTATACGAAGGACAATTTGTCTGCGGCGAAAAGAACGGATACGGAATCATGAGATATGCAGACGGAAGCGAATACAGAGGCAACTGGAAACTAAACCAATACGAAGGAAGGCAGACACATCACATACATACATACATACATACATACGTACATTATGTAGTTGACTACTGTACTCTCTACTGATGTATTAGGACGGGGGCTTCTTCGATGCAGTGATGGGTCAAAATACGACGGTTTATTTCACGAGCATAAACGAGACGGAAAAGGAACGTATACGTATTCGAATGGAGACGTGTATATTGGCAATTGGGCGGGTGGCGAGAGACACGGGCAGGGAAAGTTCACATCGGCTAATGGCGACCTAAATTATGACGTAAGATAATAGACGCGAGTGCGTATAGAGATATCTGAATCAGGGATCGTGGTATTGCGGACTATTCAACGGCAATGGGAGAGTTGAGACAAAAAGTGGATACGTCTATGACGGTCTTTGGGTCGGAGGATATCCTGAAAGTAAGATCCGCTTGACGTCATACGTACGTAGTGTATACACATTTTTTTCTATTGAAGATGAAGTTGCCCAGTTGCAATCTATTGGAGTCAATAAGATAATATTTGACCCAGGCTCTCTCAATCCGGAATTGGCTATTGATATTCAATGCGTTGATGAATTGGGTAGCCCCATTACGGAAGGTAATAGAATCAAACTATTTTTTTAGTAAAAATTTCAATTAATTATGTATAGAAAGTGGCCGTGTTCTCCAGTTGACAGCTGGGGTTCGTTGGAATTCCAAGCTATGGCAAGGCTCGCAGCCAGCCGATCTCTTATCTACGCCTTTGTACGTACAATAATGATTTTAGTTCTCAATGCTCTTTGACTTTTTTCTAGTGGTTTTAGCGTCATTCCCTTTGACGTAAAACGATGTCTCAACGTGGCTCATTGTGATCCAGAAAGCAGCCAATCAGAATCAATAAAACCGCGAAAGATCAGTACATCATTAAGCGCTCTCGATGACGCCGAAAAGGAGAAAAAACATCGTGCGACGGCGGCGGCGGCGGCGGCGGCGGCGGCGGATCCTCAAGCGGTCAAACAACAGAAGGTCAAGGCTGGTCCTGTCAAAGAACGCTCAATTGAAAAGTTGACACCTGAGGACATTCACTCGTATCTTCAATCACTGATGCCCGTCGAAAGTGTAACAACTGTAAGAGGCCGTGTTTCATTCTCGGGTCTTATTCTTCCGGCGGCGGCCAAAAATTCTCCTGGCGGCGACGATGACGACGAGTTCCCTCCATCGCAGGCGGCGACGGCGACGGCGACGGCGGCATTGAGCGACGACGAAAGGGAGACAAAGACGACAAAGCCGACAAAAAAGATCCCAGGGGGAGCAGGAGGAAAGGGAAAGCATCAGGCAACGACGAGAGGAAGCATGATCGATGCAGCAGCAACGATTGCTGTCAGAAGAAAAGCTGCAAGGGTCGTCGTCGCGTCCAAGAAACCAACGGAGGCTCCAGCCACAGCAAGATTCTGTACACCAGGTGAGAGTCACTCAGTCACTTCTCAACAAAGCTAACCCCTAGCTACTATATACAAGGTGATTATGTTCTGATTGTGAGCGACGTCACTGAGCCTTGGCCTACTTTTCTTGATTCGCGTCCTAGCCCAGCTTTTATTCACGTCGTCGTTCCCAAACCAAAGAAACAGCTAAGTCACAATGGCACTTCAATGAGCCTTCGGCCGCCAACAAAAAGTCGAAAATGCTAAAAATTTCATTTATTTATTTATTTATTCTAAAATTGGCCACTCGTCTATGATATGTCTAGTTAGGGAACCATCAAGCAACTGTTCTAACCAACCACACAGTCTATTAGCATAACTATTTCTATTTGCACTATTCGATTCAAATGAAAATGTGTCTTCTACTGTACTTCTCTCCTCTTCAGCTCCTCTAGCTTCATCCAAAATACTAAAATGGCTAAAATAGTTCCTTTTTCTGTTTATTGCAATGACGTTTCCATTCAAAATTGTGTTCGTTTTAGACGTAATCATGTCAACCCAATGAGGATTTTTATAACCAGCCATCCAACAAAAACCAAATTTAGACTCCCTAATAAGAACAACGTCTTCTAGTAAAAGAAAATTAATGATGTACCCCTACCTCTGAAATGATTTGATAGCTTGTCTAAAACGCTGTAAAATCGGCTTCAGCTCTTCTTTATCTGTTACAATCACCACTATTAGTAATCGAGTAGCCTTGGTTAAAAGTTTGAAATTTGATTGATTGAGCTGCGGTAGATTGTCAGTCTCTTCTTCTTCTCTTGCTCGGAAACACCAGTGCCACAAAAAAATGAAAAGTATAGGCACGAACCATCCACCCAATATCCCAACATTTTGAGAAACATTTTCTCTTCTCCTTCAAATATATTACACTAATTCGTTATTTAATTTTAATTTGTCAATATTACCTTGATCTCGGTCTAGACATTCTGATTTTTTCCGATCGATCGTACTGAATTCTCTTATAAAGGTCCGACAAAACCTCGAATAATTTAAATTTAAATTTGTGAAAAAGCTCATGTATCAAAATTTGCCTCGTAAGCTTCGGTGATCTCTAAAAATTTCTCGTGGGCTTCGGGACTTTTGTTCTTATCGGGATGCCTATCAGAAATGTGAAATCAAAACGTTCGATCCCTCTAAAGTGTCATATCACCATTCTCTCGCTAGCTTTCGATATGCGTTCCTTATTTGCGCGCGAGAAGCATCTTCTTGCACGCCCAGAACGTGATAGAGGCTTGCCAGGCACTGGGAGGCGATCGACAAGAGGAGAAGGAGCGAAACGTGCGGAAACATTTTCTGCACGTGACGTGATAGGATATAGGCGCCTAGCGTACGCTTCCTAGCGACACGATAGTGGCGATAGTGCACTCGTGGGGACAATGAGCGAACTAACGCCCGAGGAAGTACGACGATAGGCCTGTCGCTTTGTCGAAGCATAATTTAGTCGATTTCTCTAGCTGCGACAGCGTCGTCTCGCTCGTTTGGGAACGATTTCGCCTTCGACATCTCCTCCGGATCGAATGACGTCACCAACAATGACGTACAGGCCGCCTCCGACAGCGAAAGTCACGCAAGCAAAGCCAGCAACCAAGGAGTCGACCGATGAAAGAAAGCCAAAGATAAGAAAGAAGGAAGTAAGACATAAAGAGAGAGATGAATCGTTGTGTGGTGGAGTCACTCTTTTCTAAGGTCGATTCTACTTTGAGTTTGAGTAACGAAGCACTTTTGAGAAAGTGGCTCGAAAAAATTCTCAAAATTAAAATTCGTCTTGAGGCACGGGAAAAACACTTTGCACTCAAAAAAAGGATCATAATTTGTATTTAGCACGAGGAAGAGACAGCGAAAGAGAAAGAGGACATTGATTGTCTTCCTGCTTTGTCAGGATGGATAGGTGAAATGGAAATATCCGGTATAGATTATCAGTAGTAGTAGTCATTTCACTTTTAATTTTCAATTTAGAATCTGATTCTGTTGATTTTGGAGACGCTGTTTGTCAGGGTTTAATGGAAAAGTTATTGCTAATGGTTGATAGGAATATTGAAGGAGATAGTATTATGACTTATCTAATACAATCCTATCACACTGCTCTCAACGAAGATAGAAATGTAAAAACCCTCTTTCATCTATCCACTATATATTGTGGCCTTTAGAAAAGCGTTTCTCAAGTGGAGACACAGTGTCTTATAGCAATCAAATCTGCTATAGTGTCACACATTGTTCTTTATCTACAAGGAGTCTTTTCATCGAGGTAAGTACACTCTTTATATATATACGTTTTTAATTCAATTTATTTCAGTGGAAAGTCTCCTTTTTCTTTCTTGACTTCGTCATCCTTTTCTCTCTCTTCCTTATCAGCTGAATTCCTCACAGACCTTGTTACGGAATGTCACGGTCCTTCTGATTGTCTTAATGAAGTCTATAGAGCCGCTGCCTCTCCGCTTCTATTTCCTTTTATTTTCTTATTAGGTTCTTGGGCTCTTTGCTTTATGTCTGTGTCAATTGGCTAGGAAACAATTCCTCATCGATAACAACTACATGGAAGCTATAAAAGCAAGGGAAAATCCTTGTAATTGATTCTTATTGACGTTTTTTATTCTCACAGGTCCTAAGACTACTTTTTGACGTCAGAATCGCTTCGGAACGACCCTTCTGCGACGTCGTAAGATAGATAGATAGGATAGGAAGTTTCTACGACGTCAATAATAGGAGAACGTTTGTTCTCAGTTTGGATCTCACTCTGCTTTCATTCCTCATCAAAGTCACAACTCTCCACTCGCTAAACTTCTACAGGGCACTTCTCTTATGGGGGCTCTGTTTTGCCAGTCAACATTTCCTTCTGAAAACGTAACAAAAACATACTACATGGTTGCAATGTACAGTACTATTTCTTTCCACTCACTCACTCACTCACTCACTCACTCAATCAGAATGGCTTGGCTGAGAAATACTTCTCTGGCACTCTACGAGCTACTCGCGAGGCCAACATGACGTTGAGAAACTCTTTACAAATATATAGGGTAGAGTGGTCAAGTGCACTTTTAGTAAGTAAGGCTCAAATCTATTTTTGTGAGACAGAATGAAGTCTATCACATTGTACATGCTTTGTTGCTAAATCAACCAACGAGATCTCGTACTCTACACTTTATTCGGCTAGTTATTGAAAGCAATAGAAAACGAGCACAATTGCAAGTAATCAGCGCCAATCAGAAGCACGCAAAATAGTTACATTAGTTTTATCTATAGTATCATATGAAGGATGTTTGTGATGACGGATTTATGCTCAATTTTCTATCAGTTATGCATAAATTGGCTGTGAAAGTTCAACTCAACAAAGTTTGTTGAGAAAAATGTCTCTTTTGAAGGGGAAAATCTTTTCTTTTTAGGTGGATCCTCTCTATGTTCATCGTTCTGACTCCAAACTGAACGTTTCCCAGGAAACGGAACTTCACACTACTTTATCCTCATTATCTGAATTGAAAAAGTCGATTGATTCAAGTGTTGACGTCAAATTTCCGACGGAATGTTTTTACTTGACCGTGGCCGCTCATCACGTGGCCCTAATGCCGGCACTGAAATTCTACGAAAACAAATTAAAAGAAATGCGTCACGTGATGCGAATTCTAGGTGAAACGGAACGCGCCGAAGCCGAGCAACAAATCGACGTCAATCAAAGAAAAGCCTTACTCTATAATAGATTGGAGGTAAATAAATCAATTAATTAATCGAGGGCAGCTCTGAATTTTTCTAGGCTTTGAAAAGGGAGCGCGCTTGCCTTGAAGTGGCCATACTTGATGAGAATCTTTTAACGGGGTCCCTACAATTTTATTCCTCTCTTGCTCGTTGGCTTTTCTCTATCGCTGATCCTCGTACAGAGAAGTAGATATACCTAAGATATAGGATGATGATTGACGGGAATTTTTCTTAGTCTTGATTTGAGTCTCCCTTCGACTGTCCCAATCGCTTTTGCGTCATTGCCCCAATACTTTGTAGAGGACATGGCCGACTTTCTCATATTTCTTCTCCAGTAAGATAGTCTCTCTCTCTTTCTCTAGTGTCTGATTATTTTCTAGGCACTGCCCTTTCTATCTCAACGAGTTCTTTACGCCCAGTTTGGCTTCTCTATTTATTTTCCTCGTATGTTGTAGCACGAAATTTATCACGAGTCCCTATCTAGTAGCGAAACTCATTGAAGTGAGCAACGACGACGACGTATACATATCTTATTATAAATTTTTTATTAAGGTTTTCTTTGGCTCCAGTCCCGCCGTGCACACCCATCCCAAAGCGAATTTATTTCTCGATCAAGCTCTATCGCTTCCTCTTGCAGCGAAGCATCTTCCCATAGCTCTCATGAAATTTTTCGCAGGTACAGTAAATTTGTCTATTGGTTGGGGGGAAGCCATCTACGTAGAGTTCGCAGACGTTGAAACGACCGGATCATCTAACGAATTTTTTGACAAATTCAACATACGGTATCACATATCGGTAGTTTTAGAGCATCTATGGAATTTTCCGGCTCACCGACAGACCATCTTTGAAGCGTGCGAGTCAGTAAAAAAATATTTCAATACACCGTTCTCTTCTTTTAATTAAAATAATTTTAGGAATATTATTGCTGTTGATTCTGATGTCGTTCGCTTCATTAACATGCTCATGAACGATACGACGTTTCTTCTCGACGAATCTCTAGATTCTCTTAAAGCGATTCACGAGACGCAGCAGGCGCTTCAAGATCGCGTTTCGTGGGATCAGCAGCCAAGGGAGTTGCAACAATCGCGTTATTCTCAATTGCAGATGGACGAAAGGCAATGTCGATCCTATCTCACACTAGCCACATCCACTGTCAATATGATGCACTATTTAAGCAAAAATCAGCCGGCTCCCTTTCTCAGACCCGTGAGGGGGGGAAAACGTGGGTTATTGTGGGGGTTATTCTAGTGAGTTTTCCTTTAGGAATTGATTGATCGATTGGCTGCTATGTTGAATTTTAATATGCAGCAATTGTGTGGTCCAAAATGTAGTGATCTTAAGGTAGGGTGTTCTTAGAATCTTCTCGCGAGGAAAAAAATTTACTTTTAAAGGTTAAAAATCCAGAAAAGTATAGTTTTAATCCTCGTGCTTTACTCAACCAACTGGTTGATATTTATCTACATCTCGATAGTCCACAATTTGTCATGGCAGTAGCCAATGACGAGGTTGGATATAGATATAGATATAGGTTTGCGTGAATACGGATACCGTCGCACCTTTAGAGATCGTACAGAATAGAGATTTTTGAGAATGCATGTCGACAGTTGAGGAAAGGAATCAAGCCTGAGGTGAAGCTCTCACTCTCCCCATCAAGAACAAACTGCTGGAATGTCGTTTTTAGCACGAAATTGAACGACTCAGTGACTTTTCTGCACGAGTCAATGCCCAATTTACAGACATTGTCAAAAGCAGTATAGAACTGAGTGACATTCCAGAAGAATTCATAGGCAAAAACATCAAAGCAACTTCCCCCTCCGTGTATATAAATAATTCTTCTTTAGATCCATTAATGAATACTCTTATGACGGACCCCGTTCTCCTTCCCAGTGGAATGATCATGGATCGAGCAATTATAACAAGACATCTACTCAATTCCCCTACGGATCCATTCAACAGGCAAGATCTCACAATGGACATGATCGAACCAGGCAAAGAGAAATCACACAATACATGTGATGTTAAACCCTTTTTCCATGTAGCAACTGAGCTAAAGGAACGCATAGAAAAATGGCTGGCAGAGAAGAAACAATAGATTAATTCGTTCACGTGACGTTTATTAGTAATATAATATATATTAGAAAAAGAAAGCAAAGTACTTCTAGTAGGGTTCAGTATCCATGCAAGCCTTGATCAGGTGACTTTGGCCTTCTTTCAACCTGAGAAAAATTCCCATGCATTTTGGCATGCAGCGATTCCAACCGCTCTCGTTTATTGGCAAGACTAAAATAAATAAAATAAATAAATTTCCTTTTCTAGTACATAGATATCTACATACAAAGCATCTGCTCTGGTTTTCACTTGGCTTATATGCTCATTGCGTTTTTGCTCCCTCAACTCGAAATCTTCAGTCAAATTGTCCCATATCCACTGAGTAATCCAATGCTACAAGTATACATTTATAAAGAAAGAGATAGGGATTTTTCTTTTGTACCACTTTAGTGTCGTTCTCAATGACCGGCGTTTCCTCTTTAGGGGGTCCCAGATTCATGTGCGGATTATGAAAGAGCGTTGTATCACCGTCGGACCACGGAAAAGGCTACGATAGTCATGGGTACCCGTTTCTATTGATTTTAATTCATTTCTACCTTGTTTCGTATGCGAAGATGTGGCCACGGCTTGAATTCGCGTGTTTCGTCGTGTATCTCACCGACTATGACGTGTTTGTAGAATAGATAGCCGCAAACGGGCAGCGCAACGACGATTGACTAAAGTCTGAGGTCGAATAGTCGTTTCTTCATGCGAAACTCCACTTACGATCCCTTTCCACGTTTGAGTCGTCGTTCCGGCGTGCGCCTCTTCCGCTTGCAGTCGTTTTGCGAACTGCGAAACGAATCGGCGAGCGATTTTCGTCGACGACGCCATCTTTTTGTCGTTGTTGCGCATGCGCGTTGTTTGAAGCATGTCTGTTTTTCATAATCTCGTCCCTACGCGCTTCCTGACGCTTATCGCTCACCTTGTCATCACTGTCACAATCTTCTTTTCACGGGTAAAGAACTGAAACGGCAGTCGATTCGTTTTGAGCGGTCGTTCAGGAAGAAAATGTTCTCTCGTGCGTCCCGGATAATTACACGCCAAACGAAAAAGACGAAAAAGACACGCAGTAGGAAGAAGAAGAAGAAACACCTCTCGAAATGAAAAAAATGAATTTTTTAGGCTTCTAGTAGCCCTATCCTTATCGCTAGCGTGCTTCGTCGTCGAATTGATAGGATTCCTCACCGGAATGTCAATGTTTAGCAACTCTTTGGCACTAATCTGTAAGGAAGAGACGCTAGACGATGATTTTGTGACTCGTTTTGCGTTGCTTCAGCAATTGGTGCTCATTTGAGTGGCGCTGTCACTCTCTCCTTTTTTGTTATTGAATCGTGGAGCTGTGACACCTTTTGGTATGTCTTCGCCTTTTGCAGGTAACATTTTTCTCTCGTGCATAAACTGAGCCTAAATTGAACATGACTTTCCTTAGTGCGTTACCGGCAATTTTAGAAATTAGCCTAATCTGTACAGTACTAAGACAAAAGAGGTAATAGTAAGAAAATTGACATAGTAGACACTATTTTATACGAGGGGAGACCCTACACTACAAATACGTATCTTCCTAATTAGTATTCCATGCCCAAATGACTAAAACTTTTAGCAAACAATTGCCATTTGCTCGCAGGACAATTTTTTTCTACCGTGCGCTAACACATTCGGCAGCCATGTGACGTTTGACGTAAAATCGTGATCCACGTGATTTCACTCTGCGCAACCATTGGTTCCCGCGTTTTTTGTCCGGAACCAGCTCAAAACCGGTCGAACCGCTAAAACGTGCCCCAGCTTGTCCGGCGGGCGTGTCCACGATCTCGATTTTGATTGGCTCTCGCTGCGCACACGTCATTCTAATCCGGGTTGCAATTCGCCGGTTTCAGTCATTCTCGGCCGAACTTTTCTACGATCGTGTTTTCGGCTCGTCGTCGTCTTCGGGGCGGCCGAGAAAGGCGTCCGCCGCGAGGCGGAACCTTCCACAGTCAAGCGGGCGGGGATTTCGGCGTCTTCCGGTAAGCGCCAACGATCACGCAATTTCACTCACGAAAGCAATCGCGCCTTTTTCTGCAGAAACTCTCCGCGATCCTTCGCGAAGGATCGCGCCCCGAAGCGACGACACCAGCGCAACGCGATCGCACGCCGGTAAGCGATCTGCGACGCCGTTTTCGCGTTTTCGCGCGATCGATCGATTTTTTTCTTTCAGATCGTTGCGCCTCGGCGCGCGATGACGTGCACGAACGGGATCGCGCAGCGCGGCGCCTCCGCTCGCCTGTAAGAGCTCAATCCGCGCGACTTCCGTTTTCCCGGCCGCGCGACTAACGATATTCGGTTTTTTTAGAAAAGCGACGGCGATCCCCCTTCAAAGCCGAGCAAACCGGCCGATCGTCGAGCCGCGCGACATCCATGAAGGTAAGCAACGCCTCCACTTCACACATCTCCATTGTTCTATATAATGTGTCATAGATGGACACGGAGAAACATCTGTCGGACATCAATCTCATCTATGACGTCAACAGCCGACATCCGGGCTTCGCCCACGTAGAAGGTAATGACGTCACAGCATATGATTAATTAATTAATTAATTATTGCCTTTTAGGCTGTTACGACGACGATGGAGGACGGCCATAGCAAAGAAGGCCTGACACTACCGACGAGGCAGAAGATCAAGGTTTGTACTTCCCTTGGGCCCCGTGTGGAGTAGGCGCGCTCATAAGGGCGGAGAGCTCTCGTACTGCACCCAAGCGGATTGCACGTTTTGCCACTGTTCCCTCTTTGAGCCAGACGGAACATGTACACTGACAGCGACCTAGGGGGTGGGAGGGAGGGTTTGAAGTGGGACAGTGGCATCTCAGCAAAAAGCTTGTATTGTGTGCATGTACGAGGGCCTAGACGGGGACAACAAAAAGCTTAATGTAATGACCATCCAATGCATCATGCCGTTTTGCAACTACGATAGACAAAGCATTACGTTCATGCGGGGCTCCGTAGACCGCCATGCATTAGGGTTAGGGCGGCTGTCAGTAGGTAGGACGGTTCCCAAAGTAGATAGGTTGTAGCTCCTTCCCCAACGTGCTTAGCTGGCAGCCGCCACGTTAGACCATTTCAATGGATTCTGAGGTACTCTAGGTTGATTTAGAATATAGGATAACTATCTAGGTCAATGGATTTTGAGGTACTCTAGGTTGATTTGTAGAATATAGGATAACTATTTAGGTCAATGGATTCGGAGGTACTCTAGGTTGATTTAGGTTTAATTAATTGATTGATTAGATTTTAGGTCAATGGAGTAGTAGGTAATTTAGGGATCAATTCATTCATATCTAATCCGTTTTTTAGCAATATTGTAGTACAGTAGTGTAGTTAATTAAATATTTTTTGTTTTAGCAGTAGATAATATTTCCTATTTCCTTGCGTAGATCGATAAATATTCGAAAGAAAGCCAGAAATAGCAACTCCCACTCACAAAGAGGTACATTCCAGTTTGACAATGTGATCTTTTCTTCATCAGTTTTTGTTTTAGAGACAGAGAGAATGAAAAGAGAGAGGTAGAGCCGTCTTGAGTTGGAGTACTTTCAGTGGACATCACTAAAGAGGAGGTGTGTAATTAGCAAGTCCATGTATCTGTGTTTGTAATCGCTCAGATTATTTTAGATGGAGAGAGAATCAGCCGGTCTTGAGTTATTTGGAGCATCTTTGGCTTAGATAAGAGCTGCATCATCAACAAAGTATGCTCTCTTGTACTGATTTATTAATTGTTTACAATAGATTGCATTTTTAGATGAAAACTGAATCAAAAGCCAATGACTGGGTACCCCATGGCATCAATTTCTAATTCTTAGCGACGCACTGAAGGAAGAGGTATTTATTTTGGCACTTTAATGTATCATTTTAAGCTTTTTGTTTAGAAACAGCAGAGAGGAAAAGAAGAAGGCCTTGGACGTGGAGATTGGGCTCAGTAGATAGATACGTATACACACTGAAGAAGCAGGTATTCATTTTGGCACGTTGAGATACATCTGTAAGCCTTTTTTGGTTTAGAAACAGGAGAGCGAACAGAAGGAAGGGCTTTGAGGTGTGGACCTAGGGCTTAGCCAACGGACACACACTGAAGAAGGAAGTATTTTATTTGGCGCATTGATGAATATTTGTGTACATTGTTTTGTTTTAGAAACAGAAAAGAAGGTCTTGGAGATGGAGCCTAGGATTGCTGAAATGAACACGCCCAGTGAAAGAGGTATTCATTTTTGACACGTTTATGGGTACTTTTATACATTTTTCCTTGTTTTTAGAGGCAGAAGAGCGGAAAAGGAGTTGGAGATTGGGAGTAGCAGACAGATTCACACTGAAGGAAAAGGTATTAATTTTGGCACATTGATATACCTTTTTGAGCATTTTTTGTTTAGAAACAGAAAAGAGAAAAGAAAAATGTGTCTTTCCAGCATGGCAATAGTAAAAAAAAGTCCAGAACAGAAAAAGGTATACGTTTTGGCACATTGATGTATATATTTCGAAGCTTTTTTGTTTTAGAAACAGAACAGAGGAAAGAAGATGAATGATGAAGATTGCATGCAAATTGAAACTGCGTTTTTTGCATGCAGCTGGGGAAATAAAGGGGAGAGGGAGATGAGAAGTGGGTTGGGGAAATAAAGGAAGGGGGGGAGGAAGGGTGGGGAAATATAAACGAGAGAGGGGGCTCTGCACATTGCGTACTTCGTGCAATTTGCCTCACTCGCGTGATCACTTTTCATCATCCATTGTGTCTCTCAGAAGTCAGTTTGCCTGCGTACGTTACCTGAACTAAAAATACGTTTTCTATTACGTATAGGCTTCTAGATGCGTCAGCCGCAAATCTGCCGGCGAAATCCTTCACCGCCCCCGAGCCACCGTGACGGCAGGACACCGCAAGAGCTGGATGCATGGACTGCGCTTTAACGTATGTTTGCTTTTGCTAGAAAGGAAGAAAATTGAAAACGGAAGGCAAACGGTATGCGTCTGGCAGGTAAGACTATTACACATAGACTACTATAGAAGGCGTGCGCAATTCTAAACATTGAGGGTTTAATTAAGTTCTTTCATACGTAGCTAACATGCAATTTGGTTGATCCACGCTACGTAGTGTAGAGCGTTAGCGTAGACGCTGTAGCCGCTACCGCAACGGTCGTCCCCCCAGCTCACAATACCAAGCATGACAAATATATGATTTCCTCGCCTTGCAAAAAGGGGGCCACCTGAATCACCGCGACAAGTGTCCCTTCCCTTGCCGCCAATGGTACAGAACATGTCTGACTTGACAAGATAATTTTGTAGTTGGAAATGTGACTGACACTGCCCTGTATTGGCTACTTTTAATCTTGCACGTTGCAAAACAATTGCTGACGTAATCTTGTGATTAAATTTTGCTCCCCAACCGGCAGCAATTGTCCAACTTCCCTCAGCTTGCAACGGGGCGTCGTCTACTGCGTTTGGCAAGCAGATTGGACGAATGTAATGCGTCATCTCTATCTCGTTCAATTTTGTATTGCCGCTCTTATTTGAAGTACAATTGTCTATTTCAATGATTGCAACGTCTGCACCAAACGTTGTTTTGTCATAATTTGGATGAATTATGATGCGTTTTGGCCGACACTTTACTTCTTCCCGCCCACCTCTTCTGTGATTATGCACTCCCAGCCTCACTATAAATTTACCTATCTTTGTAGAAGGAAGGCAGTGAGCGGCAGTTACAATGAATTTTTCGTTGATGATGGCACCCCCACAAAAAGCACAGAGCCGTGGATCATTTTGACACGGATTGTCGTAAAGCAATGCCATCCAGGGATACTCCCCGTGTACAGTCGCTCTCCCTCCAACGATTTGTTCTCGCGAATAAAATGTTCTTTGCCCGCACGCTGAAAAGAAAAAAAAACTTATTAGAACGGAGATTGTAATCCAATGTTAAACTTAAAGACTACTTGGTTTGCACTTTAGAGGATTTCCCGTCCATACTCCGTTTGCTGTACACAATCGCGTGTCATCTCCACTGGCCCATTCGTAGAACGGATCACATGTCGATTTGATGACATCTTGATAGACGTAATTTTTTTCGATTCCCTCTTTTATTACAGTTTTTCCGTGTGCCGGGTGGCCCGGGTTTCCACACGATTTTCCTATAAGGAAAAGCTAAATAAGAGCCACAGAAAAACCCTTGCCAAATAGTGGTTACGTTTGCACGTTTGTCGATTTGCACTCCATCGTCCACTTGCCGTGCATTGTACGCTACGTGCTCCGATCAACCGGTAGCCGTTCTTGCATCGAAACTGAACCCGATCTCCGTACTTCCAGTCAGATCCTATTCGTTTTCCATTTTGAGGCACACCAGGATCACCGCAAACAAGTCCTAAATAGAAGAGCTAGAAACGTACTATTAATCTGAGCCTTTTAGGGGTTTACTTTTGGCACAATAAGTGAGATTGAAACCCTTCAAATTTAATGTTTCGTCACTTATGAATTTTATTTTTATCTGATTGGATAATGACGAGATGGGGTTGGGCAGAGACTTTCCACAATAGGTCACGTGGCGATCTCCCAAACAAATCTATATAATCATTTAAGTACTGAGGAGAAGTTTCTCGTTCTTACTATACTTCTAATTTGTCATATGGGCAGTCTTCATCGGGATGTTCTTCTATATCCATTTCGTTGATCTGGATTTCTATCTGATTTCCCGTCGATACATTAATGGTCCAATCGCAATTAGAATGGCTGGGATAAGTTTCTGGGTACTCGGGACTCTCGAGTTCTCTGCATTGGTCTGAGCCGATGTTGATCACGTTATTCTGGCATTTGACTACAATACAAAAAATTGGCTAATTACTGTATTCATTTTATGAATATTTTAATTTACAGTAGCACGTTTTATTGTCTGCTGCGAGATTGTAGCCAAGTTTGCACGAGCAGTGATAGCCGCCAATGTAGTTGTGGCAAAAGTGGAGACAGTCGTTTGCATCTATGCACTCATTAATATCTTAAAAATTGTAAAATTGATAAATGTAAACAGGAGTTGACCCATTCTAACCAATGGCTTCATAGTGGGCTAGGAATCCAGGCCCTGTTTCGGAATGATCTGAGTAAAGAGTCACGATAACGTTGTTCCCATCAGAAAGAATCGGGCCCTTTGGCCCATCCGTGTCAGGCGTTCCGCAAAAAAGCATAGACGTGCTTCCTGTAGACAGAAATTTCAAGTCTTTATATGATGAAATCGGTGTGTGTGTGTCTACCTGTACTAATAGGCGATTGACACATGCTTTGGCTCCTAAAGACTTGAAGTGGACCTACATGCAGCCATGCAAAGAATCATTACATCGCGCCCGTTTTTTATTTGTTTTTCTTTCGTACCGTTTGGACTCGATACATTGACGCGATCGTAATCGCATTCGGCACTGTGCTCTTCGAGCTCAAATCGCACGAACTCGACGCGAATTCGGTAACCTTTCGGAACACTAATATTCCATTTGCACGACGTTTCCACTGGATAGTAATCTGGATGATTGGGTGACGCAAATAGGCCGTGCATATTAGAAAGAACGCCTCCGCAACCGAGGCAAGCAACAGCTGCAAACGACAACCCCATCAGCGTTATAGAAACGGTACACACACAGTGCTATAGGTGAGTATAATTAATTAAACCCGGAGCCGGGCTCACCGCGCGAACTGTGACGTACGGTAGAGGCTAGTTACCTTTGATTGCAAGTAGAAATAGTAAGAAGAAGAGCTTTTGCATGTTTGGTGGGGTTCTCGACTTCCTTTTTGGCGTGCGATCGTCACTTCCGCTTTTTCGGAAACTTCGCTATAAAAAACACTGGAATGAAAACGATCGCGTAGAAGCACTTAGGAAAGATGTTCTACTTTGAAAAATGGAGCTCTAACGAACCAAAGCGTTCTTTGTTCTAAACAAACTGACCCTCGTCGTTTTCTCACGTGCCGCCAATTCTTGTACAGTAACCGCTTAGCGTCCCCCGGGGCTCGTTTAGCTCTACTCAACGCTTATGCACACTCTAACGGGATTTTTACCTCTTATTTCGCAGCTGCTTCACTCGGTGAAAGATGTGAAAGTGCGGCAGGGCAGTGTAGGTGTGTGTACATATAGAACGACATCACGTGCACTGAGATTAGATACGGATGATCCGTGTGACGTAGGATAACGCACTTGCTTTATCGTCAGAGACAGAGCGATCACGTCTGTTGTGCGCTCGCACTTTCGTCGTCGTCGCTACCGTCGTGGCTCGGTGACACTTTCGTAGCCTCACTCGGATCGGACTTAACGGAAGCGGAATTATCTTGGGCAGCCGTCGGCTATTCAAGGTACGTTTATCATCTTGGGGGACGAAGAAAAAGGGGCCCCGCTATCGAAATCGAGACGAACGCGCTAGACGGGCTACTTTGACACATTCCTAAAGGCGTTCAGTTGCCCGAGTGTAACGAATTCGATGATTCCATTGTTCGACGTTCGGGGTTCCCCAAAAGGGGCCCTTCTTCATCTCTTTCTCCCTTTTTCCCTCTCGCAGCAATTCCGCAGACCCTGACCGCGCATCGACTTGACCAATGGCGAGCTTAATCGAAATGGAAAACGGTCAAACGGACGAACCCGTCGGTTTGGACGCGGAAAGTTACACGCCCACCTACAAAGAAGCGTTTCCTCCGCTCGAAACCACGCCCACAACGCCAACGAGTCCGTCCCAAAAAAAAGACGCCTCCTCCTCGAAAGGAGGCGCCTGGGGAACGCAGAGAACGCAAGCAATTCGAAGTTCAACAGTCACTCAAGTAAATGAATACTTACCTCGAAATCAATTATTTAATTATTGATTTTTAGATTTTTACTGTTCCGCTCGAAGAGCGTCGCTATCGTGAAATGAACGAGCAATTTGGGGAGAGTAAACAGACGCAGATCTGTCGTCTTGTGATGGAAAAAACCGGAAGTTCCATTCAATTCAGTTTGGCTAAAGATCAAAGTCTCACCTTCGTTCTCACGGGAAAACCGGATATGGTTCAAAAAGCGCGACGTCTCATTCTTGCACAAATACAAACACAGGTACACACTGTACAATGAGATAAGATAATTATTGATTTTTTAATTTAGTATACTGTTGAGTTGAAGATTCCCAAGGAACATCATCGTTTCGTTTTGGGTCAGAAATATCAGCATTTGAAGCAATTGGAACTTTCCACGAGCACAAAGATCACTGTGCCAAAGAGTGATGACCCTAGTGACGTCATAAAAATTGCCGGAACCAAAGACAACGTGGAAAAAGCCAGACATGAAATTCAACTCATTTCTGATGAAAGAGTACGTGAATAATAAAGTTATTTATTTATTTATTTATTTATTTTTCTAGGCTAAGTTGGCTTTTGAGAGAGTCAATATTCCCAAAGTGTTTCATCCTTGGATATCAGGAAGTTGGCTGAAACAGGCTCAATCAGCGACAGGAGCAAGAATCAATATCCCGCCTCCTTCCGTGTTGAAAGACGAAATTACAATTGCCGGAGAAAAGGAAGCCGTCGCAAAAGCCAAAACCATGGTCATGAAGACATATCAAGAAAAGGTTAAAACGTAAAGTTGTATTGATTTATTGATTATTCTTGTTGGATAGGAACGCAGAGCTACTTCCGTTTCAGTGGAAGTGAAGAAATCTCAGCACAAATACGTTTGCGGGCCAAAGAGAATTAATCTGCAAGAGATAATGGACCAATTTGGTATATCATCATATAAAATTAAATAATTAATTAATTAATTTAATCTACGTGATTTAGATGTGTCTGTTGAAGTTCCTCCTCTTGATGGATCCAGTGAGACAATCACTCTGCGCGGAGAACCGGATAAACTTGGCTTGGCTTTGACAAAAGTTTATGAAAAGGTGCGTAATTAAATAATTCGATTTATTTATTTATTTATTTATTTATTTATTTTGTAGGCTAATAGTGTTGTTACAGTTGGCGTGAACGCTCCCCGTTGGCTACATCGTTTCATTATTGGACGCAAAGGCCAGAATATCAACAAGATCACGCAGGATTTGCCAAAGGTTCACATTGAATTCAATTCCGACGAAGATCAAATTCAATTGGAAGGACCACCGGGAGAAGTGGAACAAGCCAGAGCTTCATTGGATAGTTTCACTCGAAAATTGGTAATAATAATAATAAATAAATTTAATTAATTAATTAATTATTTCTTTGTAGATGGAAACAATGGATTACGCTATTGTAGACATTGATCAAAAGTATCACAGACACATTATTGGCAAAGGGGGCTCAAATGGTAAAAAATAAATAACATACATACGTACCTAATTAAAATAATATCTATCTAATTTTAGTGAATCGCATCAAACGTGAGACGGGAACTTCGATCATGATTCCGTCAGATCAAGCCCCAAGTCGTTCGATTCGAATTGAAGGAAGTCCAGCGGGCGTGGCCCAAGCAAAACAAGAGCTACTCGAATTAGCAACAAAATTGGAAAACGAACGCGTGCGTGACGTCAAATTAGAACATCGTTTTCATCGTCAAGTGATCGGCGCACAAGGCCAACACGTCAAAGAAATTCGCGCTAAATTCGAAGGGGTCACCATCAATTTCCCGGATTCTCAATCAGGAAGTGACATCGTCAGTTTGAAGGGACCTCAAGCCACCGTCGAAAAATGTTACGCTTATTTCAAAAAACTCAATGCGGATCTGGTTAATTAATTAGTATATCCTCCTCGTACGTACGGGATCTTTTATTTTTTGTTTAGGTTATGGCTAATTACGTTGCCGAAGTGAGAGTCTTCAAGCAATTTCACAGAAACGTCATCGGAAAAGGAGGAGCAGTCATCAGAAAAGTAATATCAATTAGTTCAATTAATTAATTAATTCAATTCTAATAGATTCGCGACGAGACTCAAACCAAAATCGACATGCCAACGGAAAACAGCGACAGTGACGTCATCATTGTAACAGGAAAGAAAGAAAACGTGGAAGAAGCGCGGAAGAAAATCGAAGCCATACAAAATGAGCAAGCGAATATTGTGACAGCGGAAGTGTCAATTCCTCCCAAATTGCATCAAGCTGTGATTGGCACAAAAGGTCGACTCGTGCGATCGATCAGCGACGAATGCGGCGGCGTTCTCATTCGATTTCCAACGGGAAAACAAGTTCAAGCCGGCTCAGATAAAGTCATTGTCAAAGGACCCAAGGATGACGTCGAAAATGCAAAGAAACAACTTCTCGAATTGGCCAATGAAAGGGTTAGTCTAAATCTTTTCGTGATTAATACATATGTATCTATTTTGTGGCAGGCTCTTGAGAATTTCTCAACTGAAGTGAAAGCAAAACCCGAATATCATCGCTATTTGATTGGAAGAGGAGGAACAAAAATAAAACAGGTACACAGTCACGTGGTTGGTATTTATTTATACTTATTTATTTATTTTGATTTTTTAGCTGAGAGATGAAACGGGCGCTCGAATCATTTTTCCAGCTGAAAAAGACGACGATCGCTCATTGATAACAATTCTCGGAAAGGAAGATTCCGTGAAAAAGGCCAAAGAGAGACTGGAGAAACTCGTCAAGGAATTGGTAATCAAAAAGAGACGAATTTTTTAATTAATTAATTAATTAATTAATTAATAGGAAAATATTTCCGAAGCGGAAGTGACCGTTCCGCATAAATTTCATCGTCATTTCATAATGAGACGAGGCCAGGTAAAAAAGATTAAAATAATCAATGAATTTCACATATAAAATTTTGTAGGTGTTGCAAGATCTGGCCGATCAATTTGGAAGTGTTAGCATCAGCTTTCCCAAGAGCGGTTCTACGTCCGAAAAAGTCGTTTTAAAAGGCGCCAAAGATTGCGTCGACGGAGCCAAAGCAAGAATCATTGAAATCGTTGAAGAACTGGTAAATAATCTAATAAGTATTATTATTATTTTCTATTTATATATATAAATAGGATTCTCAAGTGACAATAGAATGTGAAATTCCACAGAAACATCATCGATCTGTTCTCGGCGCCAAAGGAGCCAATGTTCAGCAAATTGGTTCCGATTTTGGAGTTAATATCAAATTTCCGGAACGCACAGGCGGCGGCGGCGGCGGCGGCGGCGGCGCTACGTCTGACGTCATTTTCGTCACAGGAAAGAAAGAGAAAGCGGAAGAAGCAAAAGACGCTCTTCTGGTAAATAACTAATTCTCTTATACATATTTTAATGTGCGTCATTCAGGCGCTCATTCCCGTATCTGAAGACGTGGAAATTCCATTCGATTATCATCGTTTTATTATTGGATCGAGAGGCAAGGACGTGAGACAGATGATGGAAGAATACGGGGTACACATCGTCATCCCTCCCTCTGAGCAACAATCCAATCGCGTCACGGTGACGGGAACACCCGGAAAAGTGACTCAAGCCATCCAAGCACTCGAAGCCAGAGTCACTGATATTGAAGCTCAGCAGAAAGACAGAGTAAAAAGCCGCGATTTACGCTGGCGACGCGACGCAACGTAACGTAACGTCTTCATTGGTCACCCCTGCCTTTGTGACGTCACGCTCCTTGACCATATTTGGAAGATGCGTTGCGTTACGTCGCCTGTGAAAGAAAAAGATCCTCTATTCATTCTCCTATGATTTTTAGGAATTGAAAAGCTTCAAATTGACTATTCACGTTGACGCGCGTCATCATCCACGCATCATCGGCCGAAGGGGAGCCAACATATCGGAAATTCGCGCCGAACATGACGTCAATATTCAATTTCCCGAACGCGGTTCTGGCGACCCTGACGTCATCACAATCACAGGCTACGAAGAAAACGCGGAACTCGCAAAGGAAGCAATCCTAAAACTCGCCAAAGAACTAGTAAACATGACAACATTAATCAATTCATATTTATTATTTGTTTTCTAGGAAGAACAGGTGACAAAAGAAATTGAAATCGATCCAAGAGTTCATAGCCGACTGATTGGAACGCGAGGAAAAGCCATACGCAAAGTGATGGACGAATTTGGCGTGGACATTCGTTTTCCCAAGGACAAAGAAAGCGGAATTGTCTCCGTAACAGGACTGGAGGACAGAGTCGAAGATGCACTCGATCATCTCCTCAATCAAGAAGAAGAATACGTAAGAAGAAGAAGAAGAAGAAGAAATTTTGAATTTATTTAATTTTGTTTTATAGCTTCAAGACGTCATCGATCGTTTGAATGAACAGGAAATGCTTCGTCAGTATAAACCGCCTCCCACTGAGTCACGTGGTCACTCAGGTGGGCGTGGTTCCGCCGCTTCGTCCGGGTTTGTCGTTCGCGATGCGCCGTGGAATAATCCCGGATCGAATCAGCCACCATCCATGAATGCCGAAGAATTTCCTTCTATTCAGGGATCAGCTCCAGCTCCCGTTGTCATGCCATCGGCTGTTTGGGGGCCCTCCAAGAAGAAATAATCGGTTTGGACTCCTCTTTTTTTCGCTTTGACATTTTCTCTCTCTGTCTTGTAAACGTGTCACGTCAATTTGGGTCTCCTTTCGCCGCGCGCTGTGAGTCGTAACGATATACGGCTCTGTGATTGGTCGCCACTGATCTCGTGATATCGAAAGCCCGGACGTACGTCATCGATTCGAGAGCAACAGAATGCGATTTATTCCACTAGGCAATGTCTAGTTGTACTTTACGTCGATTCGCGTACAAAAAAATGAGTCGCGAAAGCTCCTAATTCTATAGCTAGCATAAAATCTTCTCCCTTTTTAGCTGACAAGCCCTAGAAAGAAAAGAAAAAGAGCTTAGCAGGCAATACAAAGCGATAGAGAGTCGCCTATACCAAGATAATCTTCCATTAGAGTCCCTATAGCAAACTAAGAAAAGAATTACCTTTAATTAAAAATCGAAATTTCGGTGGCCTTACTATGTCATTAGCATCGACCCTTGTACCCACAATTCGAAGACGTATTTCATCGTCTTGCTGTATAACAACATCCTAGAAAAAGTATAATTAATAACTGGGCCAATCAATGAGACTCACTTCGTCTCTCGTTTTGTAACAAGGAGGGTTGGAATTCGGATCGAATTCCATATCAGACGGAATAGACTAAAGGATATAAAACTATCGCTTAATTCAGTAATTAATTAAATGAATCACGTGTTTTGAAATGAAACAAGACAGTGGTCCGGCTTCCGTAAAAAGTCCCACTTTTGTAACTTGAGTTACAACGGCATCGAGAACTTCTCCTTTGAACGGACGAAAGACAATAGCCTAAAATAAAATTTCCCCCCAACTCGTCGTCGTCGTATAATCCAATTAAAACTTCTTTTTACCTCGTATTTGACTGGATAGACGACAAAACCTTCTCCAGGCTGAATCTTTCCTTTTCCGATGTTGCTAATTGTTGTTACAGCGATCACAAACCCGTATCTAGTAGGCAATGCCTGCTCGTGCTGTCTTTTCGCCTTTTTTCTTACTTTCCCGTGCACGTTCCTTCGACTTCGGCGAATAATTTTCTTTTCACCGTTTCGAGCAGGTCGGGACCGAAGTAGCGCGGGTGAAGCACTATTTCGTGCTCCATTTGCACCTAAAAAACGCAATTGAACGCACCGACGAGCAAGAAATCGCTTCGTTTACGTGGAAAAACATTCTCGTTTTTCGTCTAGCGCGCGTTAACGCACTCGCAAAGCGAAACGAAATGTCGTCGTTTGGCATTTGCTTCGGATCGACGTCGATTGCAATAGCATTGCACAAAGTATGTGTGGAGTTCCTTCGCGAAAATTACGTTTGGCTAAGGTGGGGCTCCCTTTTAGGGTGATCGCAGCGAAGTCCTCTCCGACGAGACAGGATCGAGATCAACGCCCGCTTACGTGAGCTTCAGAGACAAAGAAAAGGTTCGAAGAGACCCAATCGCTTTTATAATCGTCCAAAAACGACTTTCTAGCTCGTCGGATTGGCAGCGAAACAACAAATGAGTCGAAACGAAACAAATACCATACTTCACGTCAAGCAGTTCCTAGGAAAAAAGTGAGAATTAATTAAGAAAAACAATTTCACGACATTCTTCCTCAGATTTTCTGACGTCACTGATCTCGTAGAAAATTCGTCGTTTCGAGTAAAAAACAAGTACCCTTCTTATTTAGTTATATATTTATATTTATTGGAGGTTGAGGAGGATAGTGATGGAATGCCTATTTTTGCTATTGATTGGGCTGGAAAGCCAAAAACGTTCACGCCAACTCAACTAGCCACAATTCTTTTTGCAGCACTAAAAGGCAAACAAATTTCAGCACTACAAAAAAAGACTTTTAAAATAGATGTGTTGGTTGATACACATAGACACAGCTACGTCTGGAAGCGGTGAAACTGGCTCAAATCTTCGAGCAGTTCTCGCAGCTCCTTATAATTTTTCAGATAAGCAAAAGACTGATTTAAAGTGAGGAGATTAGACAAACATTTTTCATGAGACTTACGTTGAAATATGTTACATAGAGAAGCAGCAACTTCAGCTGGCTTCAAAATAGAGAGAATCATTTGTGAGCCTGCAGCAGCAGCGCTAGCATACAGTACGTTGCTACATTGATACATTGACACGGAGAAGAGTCTCTCAATAATTCTTTATGATTAATAGATATTGGTCAAGACAATCCAAATGAGAAAAAGTGAGATAAGGAAAAAGACTCTGTTTCTTCTTTCTTATCTCTATTTGTTTTAGATTTATTTTAGTTTTTCGTCTTGGTGGCCAATCATTGGATGTCACCATAATCCTTGTTGCAGCTGGCATGTATCAAGTGATAGCCAATAAACACGTGAGCGGAATCGGGGGAAATCTCATCGATACACTTGTGGCTGCTCACCTAGCAACAGAATTTCAAAGGTACGAGGAGAAATCTCCCGGATTGTATCTATGAGAGACTATATTTAGGATTTATAAAATTGATATTCGGGAAAATCGAAGAGCTATGTACAAACTTGGCGTGGCAGCTGAAGAAGCCAAACGAACGCTATCTTCATCAACAACAGCGTCTATTGATATTGATTCTCTTCACGAGGGTCAATCATTTCAGCAGAAAATTGGAAGGCAAGGAAAAAGAAGACAATATTGGATTATTATAAATAATTTTATCTTCAGGGCGAAATTTGAGAGTTTGTGTAGTCACGTTCTTTCTCAATGCATTCAAGTGACAAAAGATGTTCTTAGTGGAGAAAAATTAATAGCCAATCAAGTTAGAAATCAATAATCAATAGTTTATTTAGGAGATTGTCTTTAATTAAGGTGATTTTGTGCGGTGGATGTTCGAGAATTCCACTATTGAAACAAATGCTCTTGGACGCTCTTCCTGGTGTCTCACTTCTCAATGGAATTTCTCCTGACGAAGTCATAGCATTGGGAGCAGCAGAACAAGTACGAGACCAAATAAAAATAATTTCTAACTATTTTAATTGTATTTTTTAGTGTATGCTAGTCAATGAAAATATTCTTGATAAAGACGAGACGATTCCCTGCACGTCTTATGCAATCCTAGCAAAAGTAAAACTATATAAATATATTTTTTATTTTGTATTTTTTTCTTGCAGGTTCTTAGTGGAGAATTGGTTCCTTTAGTAGCCAAGCACGTTCCACTTCCAATGAAAGTTTCTCGCAGTGTATCACTTAGTAAGGTTGGTCACGTGGTGCACGTCACATGGATTCCAAATCTATTTGGATGCGTAGGATAGCCGCATTACTGTTTACGAAAGCGAATCAGACGCGGAATTAGTGAACGAGCGTCTATTAACTGAGGTGAGACGATTCAGACGCGCAAATTCGTGAATCGAATTAAAATTTCTTAGATCAATTTCAGTGATGAGACAAACGTCGACTTTAGCAAGCCAGTCAAGCTCACCTGCAACGTGGCAAGGTATAAACGCGACATACGTGATCTATTTTTCACAAAAAACGGAATTTTTAGGGACTCTTCGGTTACTTTGCTAGCTGTCTAATTTTTTGCGTAGTAACGTAACGTGCGTTAGGCCCTGCCGAGTCCACGATGAAGTTTTGAGGGATGTCGTCTTGATCTGGAGCTCGCTTGCGAATGCGAATGGGAGGGTGTTAGCTCCTCTTCGCGTTCCTAAAAGTAGGTCCGGGGTCTCCTTCATGTGGTTTGGGGGGCGTTTCGGTTCCGCCTACGTAGTTTTTCCCCCCCGACCCTTTACTACCTCAACGGTTGTTTGTGTTCCTAAATATTAGACACCGACTGCGACGAGAATAAATCCAATGAATCGCAATGTCGAATTAATTAGTAATTAATTACTGTAGAGGCTTGTTTCGAGGAAAAAGTCCTATTCTTAGTTTGAGATGCCCTTATGATTTTACATCGCTAACATAGATGTATATATTTTGGTCTGGCGGCATACGTTTGGTGGTTGACCTCATAGCCATAGGGAATATTTTAGTAGAAGGCGGCGGTTAGTGTAGGACAAGTGAAACTCGATACTTGTTGTCGTCTTGTCTTCCTCCTCCTTGCACGTTGTATTCGATCTCATAAAAACATATCTGTAACGTATTCTCTAAAACGAACGAACGAACGAACGAACGAACGAACGATGGAACGCGATCTCCGTCAATTAATCCATAAGCATCTTTTTCTAACCTCAAAAATGAGCCGGTAGATCGAAAAGAAAATCTTGACTCGACACCTGTGACATAACCAGAACAAGAAGTCAAGCACAGACTAAACGGAACTTCATAGGAGACGATACAGACGCACAGTATCTTACTTACTTAGTCGACTATAAGTCGAGCACGGAAAAATATTGGAATATTGCATGAATCCCCGGCGCGACTCGATGAGCTCAGGCTCCCCAACGACGCTCGACTATTGACTTATTCACGACACGAAATCCCCCCCTCGCAGCGTATCCCATCTCGATTGTCGACCCCACGAACGTTTATTCGCCGTTCGGGCTTCCTAAGGATCGTATCGATCTTTGTTTTCGTTTGACCACCAGCTCCTCCGGGGCGACGCCCTCGGGGTGGAACATTCTAATAATATTAGCTGACATCCTGCTGGGCAGCGTCACTCTAAACATCTGCTGTGGTCGTGCGGAGCCTTTGGATTCCACTTCCTCCCTATTAAGCAGGTGCGAGTGACATAGATGATATTTGCTAATGAGCCCATATAGGACCGATTCGATCCGCTCAGACACCATTTGACATTTGAGACCGTGCGCGATGACGATGACGACCATGCAAACGTCTTTCGCACTTGCGTCTGTCTGGTGGCGGCTGCGGCGGCAACTGCTTCTGCTTCTTAGCATCGTTTCTTTCGCCGACGCTTTGTGGTGGTGAGGAGAGACTCGCATGCGTTCGTTCGTTTGTTTTGGGTTCATGTCATTTCGTCGGTGGGGCGCGGCGACCTACTCCACCCCATCGCGCACGTCTATATACGTGCATCATGCGCAGCGCCCCTAGCCTACAGTACTAGCAATGTAGTTCATTAGTCGATCCGCGCGAAGCCTGCATGTGCGTGTGTGTGTTCTGTGCGCAGCTGCCACTGCGCCGTCTCCGCCCGCCCGCCCGCCGCCGGGTGGTCTCGCCCCCGCGTTATTCTAGGCGTTTAGGAGTGTCTCTTTTCTGCTCTCATGACGCACTCTCTTTCCTTGTATTTTTAGGGATATGGCACGCGACGCCAAACAGACGCGTGCTTCGACTTTGTCGTGCGAGACGCTTGCCCTTACGTACAATTTCACCGCCGATCAACTGGGCATGTGCAATCACCACACAAATCCGCGCACGAACGCACACGAGCTCATGGTCCCCGTTGCAAAAGGAGCTCGTATGGGCTATCAAATGTGCCTCGATCAGATGGGCGAGACGCGATGGGGATGCCGCAATAATATAGGGGATCCAAACGCTCCCGTCTACGCCGACGGAATCACCGAGAGCGATGGTCAGTAACTAATCAATAAATCATGACGACAGCGCCAATGAATGCTTTAGGAGCTACGAAAGAGGCGGCGTTCGTTCACGCCGTTATGACAGCGGCGTTGAGTTATCGTGTCATAAAAGCGTGCAGCGATGCAGAAAACTTTCTCCTCACTTGCGCGTGCGATCGGAAAATGCACGAACTAGATCCGCCTGATTTCACGTGGGACTCGTGCAGCGACAACGTCGCTTTCGGCAACAATTTCGCTTCGAAATGGGCGCTCTCCGACGTCTCTAAGGGAACGTCGCTCGCCTCCCAAGTCACGCGACACAATGTCGTAGCCGGAACAAAGGTCAGTTCGCTTTTCGATTGATGACGCACACGCAAGCCATGAGTAGAAACGAATATTCTAATTCGTCATTAGAATCTAAGTGGCCACGCGCCGCGACGCTCTTCTTCCGGTCTCTTTAGGCACGTTTCCTCTTGTTTTTTTAAATTAACCCGAACCCGCGGCACGTAGTCAGCTGTCCCGCGCAGAGAAACAAACTTTTTTTATCGAGAATCCGGCCGGTATTGAGATGGGGGTTCTCTCCGTTTATGCATGCACCTAATCCGGTTTGAAGTCAAAGGAACGCGCGCGTCCTCCACCTAATCACTCTCCGTTTGGCGGTAGCTGCGCCGCGGAAGTACCCCAAAGGGGTCTTATTTGACACTTCCTTCACTGTTGTTTCATTATCTGGCTTCGTGCAATTCTAAAAGCGTGGGAACAGGACGTTGCCGGCACTAATAAGATAGAACTGCAAATGGCACTCCCTCCGGGCACGACTCTCGCTTCCTACTGTACCTTTTAAAAAATCAGAGTCTTTTTTTGTGTGCGCATTACTGCTAAGTGCTTCATACTCAGGGGAGGGAGGGATGGGAGGGATTCTCTCCATAGCATCGGCTAAACAAATAGAAATTAACTTACTCGATCTATCCGCCTTTAGGCTCTTGAAGACGTGTCGAAAGATTCTTTATGCTGCCGATGTCACGGCGTATGCGGTGCGTGCAACTTGAAAACGTGCTGGACATGCGTTCCCCTCAATGACATTGGGCCACGGCTCAAGGAGCGCTACAACAACGCCCTCCGCGTCAAAAAAGAAAACAAGACGATGGTGCCACGACATGAGCGTCGGAATTTAGACGATAGCCTTCTCGTTTATATGGATAAATCGCTTGATTATTGTTCCTCAACGGGGGGACGAAGGTGCAACGCTACAATGAAATCAGGAGAGGGAAGTTGCGCCGATTTGTGCTGCGGTCGTGGATATTATCAGACGTCCGATGTTAAGGTAACGCAAGAGTGTCGATTCATTTGGTGCTGTCGTTTGGAATGCGTCGATAAAAAAGTTACGGTTCATTTTCATGAGTGTAACTACTAGGACAGAAAGTACTTATTAGTTCTAGTAATAGCACAGTAATAAATCTATTATATTGGAAGCCATGATGTTTTTGGCTTCCACGTTTCATTTTATTACGGTGTATCCGGGAGTTGCATAACACGTGACTAAAAAAGAACATGGGCGTTCGTTCTCGCCGCTTTCCTGCTCCGAAACCGGCTTTCTGGTCATACTGGACACCGTTGGCACTCTTCTGTCTTCTTTAGCGGCCTAAAAAATGCGAAAAACGCGACGATTAGGCCTTCGTCTGACGTTTTCGTTCTCGTTGAAGTCGAGGACCTTCGTTTTACTTGCAAACTCGTCGATCAAACTCATCGATAGCTTGGAAATAGAAGGATCCATCCTATATGTAGCCATTACGCTAGGCGAGGCCCCTAACTTTATGATGTCGTCATCACAACAGGTATTTTATTATTGATTCTCCTCGCATCAATTGTTTTGCCGTGTAGTCGTTCCTCCAATCCGACGAGGCAGACGCAGCCATCCCTCTGTGGCCAAGAGCGATAAATAGGCCATACCTCTGCAGAGGCTCTAGAGTTGCCTCCCCGCGTAAGGCAGAGCACTGGCGGGTAAATCAGTGACGCCCCTTGGAATTGCACCTGTGAGTGGACTGACATCCCAGCTGCCACTCGCAGTCCAAGGCTCGGAGCCAGGAGGTTAAACGGGCTCATCCTCCGCGGGGGAGTCTGGAGTGACCCCACGAGTCCGTTGACTCATAAGCAGGTGCCCACCTGGCCTTGCCCCCCCATCCGGGGCGAGGGGGCGGATGGAGGAGAGGCGAAACTATGCTCGTTTTTTCTTTCACATCCGGGACTTTATTGAAATAAATTTTGACATGACTTTTCCTACTTTTTGTTTTCGTGCGGCCCTATCTATCTATCTATCTATTCGTCACGACGCGCCTGAGCCTCGCACACGTAAAGTATAATATGCGCCTAGTCTCTATATAAAAATTTTTAATTGTTCAATTTCAATCCGCGAGGACGTTGGGACTGCAGGCTGCCATTTCGTCTCCTTCTTTACTTCTGTCTAGAAAGAAGAGTTCACAGTCAAATTGGGATAAAAAACCATGAACTATAGTTCACGGTCAATTTTGGATGAAAAACCTTGAACTATAGTTCACGGTCAATTTTGGATGAAAAACCATAAACTATAGTTCACGGTCAAAAAAAAGGGTGAAAAACCGTGAACTATAGTTCACGGTCAAAATTGGGTGAAAAATCATGACAACATGATGGCAATTCATCACCAAAGAGGAGCGTGATCTCACCTTAGAATAGCACGAGCGCTGCAACGGAGTCACGATCGAGACAGGAAAGTTCCAAACGAAGCTACAGTAGTACGTCTTACGCTTCGAAGATGACGCACGCACGAGGATGTGGAGAGGAAGACGAGTGGAGGATGAGCGTGCGCTCTGCGCAGCTCTTGACGCTCCCGTATAGCGGAATCTCCAAAGTAGTCCATTCGTCTTGACGAGGTTCCAACCATGGAAGAGTCGTCTCTTTGCGATACTGGCGGCCGCGTTAAGGTCTTGTAAAACGCGACGAGCGCTTTCTCGCAGCTATTCCAAGTCTTTTCGCTTCTCTCCCCACAGGGCGTCACGATCGTCAAGCCAATTATATACGGAAACATTGCACGATACTTCGGCAAGAAGCGAGAAGAAGACGGGCACACGCACTCGTGGACGATCTACGTACGACCGTGTCAAAACGAGGTCCATCTCTCTCTCTCCCATTTCCCGTACATTCCCTTGAGACCTCGCCTTCTCTTCTTATAGGACATCTCTATCTACATCAAAAAAGTCCACTTTAAATTGCATGAAAGTTATCCGACTCCTGTCCGAGGTGACGACGTCTCTCTCCTCTTTTTTCTGACGTCATTATTAATTTTATTTTTCAGTTATAAATAATCCCCCGTTTGAAATCCAAGAAACCGGATGGGGCGAATTCGAAATTCAAATCAAAATATTTTTCGTCGATCCAACGGAGAAACCAGTACAATGAATTAATTAATTAAAATTAATTAATTAATTCCCCAATAGCTTACACTCTATCACATGCTCAAATTATTTCACACCGATCCAGCCATAATAATCGGCAAAAAGAATCTAGTATCAGAACAATACGATGAAATTGTAAGAACAATTAAATAAAATAAATAAATATAATTAAGTAATGAAATCAGGTGTTCAATGACCCAACACCAACAATGCATCACGCTCTATCTAACCCAGTCATATCAGCCCTACCAGTTCGTCAAGACAGCAATACAGACTGTAAATAAATAATAATACACTATACATATAATTGGGGTGGGTTGCTTAGATGAGGAGCTAGAGGAAAAGACTCTGGAGAAAATCGCTGCGGCGAGAAAAACGGTGAAACAAGATATAGGAAGTCTCAGCGAACGACTCAAAATTGTCAAGGAATCGATACAGTTCTTGAAACGGGAAGTGGAACAAGCCGAGTCAACGCAACTCGAAGACTTGACATTATAAGATTTTTTAGTATAGTCGAGGGGGCGGGGCTGCACTGTTATATAGGAAATATAATATTGATTATGTGTACCTTGCTTCGCATTCAATAGGAGGCCAACTAGAGTCTTCAAGCATGCCTTTCTCTATCACTTTGTAGCGATTCTTCGGTTTTCTTTTCCTCCTAACGCGAACCCAGAATCGTCGAAGCCAAGAACTCGGAACAATTGCGTGCTGAGAAGAAATACTATTTTAAATGCTCACGTGACTATTTTCTTACGTCAAAGACAATTGACAGTACAAAGGCAACTCCCGAAATTTCCACCAAGGCAACTCGAAACCAGATATCATCTGGAAGCTTGAGCTAGACACACAAAAATAAATTGATAAATATTTTCTATAAGTAAACACGTACCTGTAAAACTTTCTCCATCAAAAATTCAAACGGGTAAACGGTCATGTAGATAGTAAGAAGGGTGAGCACAATTACAGAAACCAAATATATAGCTAGAGACAGCAAACTTAAGATTCCAACATCTCTCCTATTGGGGAACACCTCACTGTTTGTATACATTGGTTTTCTGTAGGGAGCACCAGTTGAAAAAGCAATTGCAAGTGCAATGTATTGAAAGCAGGAAACGCAGAACAAAACGGTGTTTTCGTAGCACATTACATTGTCAGAGTCAGGGTTAATGTGTACAGGAGTAAACCTAAGAAACAAAGGAGATACACGCTTATTATATATATATATATATATTTATTTATTTATTTATTACCACGGCTGGGAGCGAACATAGTAATAGGCTAAAACTTGCGTGAGTATTTGTAAGATGATTTGGCCTACGACAGAGAAGAGAACAGGAAAGCTGACGAGACTCCCTGAAGGTCTTCTTCGCACCAAATGCTCACAGGCACCAGTGCGTTCCACTAAAGAAACGATTATCTACATCTATCTTTAGAGAGATGAGAAGAACTTACTGACTAATGCTACAATGAGTACGAGAATTAAATCAATGTAGAGATATTGCCAGTCACCGAGATTAGAATCAATCTGAAAAAAGGATTCTTACTTCGCAAGGACGTCGCTTCGTTTTATAAGCTATTTTTACCGAGTAGAGAATGAGGACTGTAGCAAATTCTACTAGGCTATAAAGTGCCATGTATTTAAAAACGGAGAAGGATGTAGCAAGAGCAGCACGACCTTCCCTGAAAAAATATTCATTATAGGATCTCCCCCCCTCCCTCCCACTAATTTTACTTTATCAAAATCGGTACGCAAGTGATGTTGGCTACTTTTGAAGTAAATGGCGACGCGACCGATGCCTCGGCTTCAGAGAGAGAGATCCCAGCATTAGCCGTCTTCAACGCCTTGAATACAACTAGAGGCACATTCTAATTCAATTGAATTACTCACTCCACAATCATTGGCTCCATCTCCACACATACAAACATTGTAACTGTACGCAAAAGAAAGAAAATGATATCCAAAGCTATAAATAATATATTTACTTTACCCGAGTTTCTGCATTGATTGAACAATTTGAGCTTTCTGCTCTGGAAGCATTCGAGCAAAAACGGCTCCTCGAACAGAAATCTAAGCGACAGTACAAGGAGAAACAAAGCATTGGATACAGGTAACCCTTACCCGATCTAATACATCTGGAAATTGCGAATAGATGACCCCAAACGATTTTCCTGTAATTGCAAAGACGTATTCTGATTCCTTAGGTGGCGTCAATCCTGTACGCCCGTGTTGATAACGATCGCTAAGCTAAAATGAGATAAAATAAGAGAGGAGGATGAAGAGGCGAGGTTTAGCTTACAATGCGTCGCTGTATCTCGCGTTCTTCATCCGTCATAAAGTTATCAATGACATTGTATCGAATTTTGACGTCTCCAAAGTCATTGTCATACGTCTCGATCCCAATCACCTTAGCAACGGAATCAGATTACGTCATTTTTATATTGTTTCTTCTCACTTTCTGGTTTGGTTGTATGATGTTGCATTCTCTTGCCACACTGACAGCCGTAAGAATATTGTCCCCCGTTACCATGACAGTGCGAAGAGCGGCACGATGCAATTCATTGATCACGGGAGTCGTTTCCGGTTTCAATTTGTTCTGCATGACTAAAAGTCCAAGAAAATTCAAATCGCATTCCACTTGCTCTCTAAAACAAAGACAATAATTAATTGATTAATTAATTAATTAATCAATGGACCTTTCAATTTGCAATGCACGAACTCTCAAAATCGCAAGTCGTTTCTCAGCAAAAGCAATAACGCGAAAACCTTGCTGAGTCAATTTATCCAACTGATGTCGAAAATTAGCCGGTACTAAATATCAACAAAATTAATTCAATTATCAAGACATAAATAATAAGAGAGATTACTTGTCGAAGGAAGACAGAGCTTTGCTATCATTTCAGGGGCCCCCTTTGTGTATGCAATTGGATGGGAATTGACGTCATGTAAAGAAGCCACAATGACGCTCATTCGTTGCAGGTCAGAAATGAAAGGAAATCGTTTCAAAACGCCAAAATGAGGAAACAACTAAAATATTCTTAATTAATTAGCCCCAACCTAATGAATATTTCCCCTCTACTCTTTCTGATGAAATTAGTGACGTCATCCCCCCTTCAGAAGTCATTGTTTGAGGAGGAGATTGCTTGTGTCTGATTTCTCCTTCGATGACTTGATCGTAATGTTCCGTTTCAATTCCGGGTTCCTCATAGATCCAATCTTGAGTCGCTTCGAACATTTTCACGTCAAGAGGATCGCCAGATGGACGGCCATTTTGAACTGTGAGTTCATGGCACGTTGCCATGGCACTGACGAGGTGCCCTTGAGGCAATAGCCTAACGTCCCGGACAACAATCTGAAGACTAGAAAAAGAAAATAATTAATAATATCTAATATTAAAATGCTTACGTCACTTGCCTGTTATTTTCTAGAGGTATAACCCCATGAAAATCAAGTCCTTCTTCAGTTAAAGTCCCCGTCTTAATTAATTAATAATAATAATAATTAATTAATTATAGACATTTTATTTATGTACCTTATCAAAACAAACCAATTTAATTTTCCCACTCACATTGACTCTAAGAGCACGGAAATAGAAATTTAATTTTAATGTATAAGATCCCCCGTTACTTTGGAGGACTGATACAATAGATCTTCTTCTTTTTGAGTCTCTGTATAGCGTACATAATTCCAACTGTCATGGAAGCAGGCAAGGCGGGCGGAACAACAGTCGTTATCAAATCAAAAGCGCGAAAAATAATCTGCTTATTGGAATCATGAAATGAAACGAAGAGAACGACGCTATAAATAAATCCAATCAAAGCTAAAAGAGAAAAATAAATAAGGTACAAATAAAAGAAGAAATGTGTACCGAATATTGAAAGAACGCCAACGAAATAAAGAGCATCTCGGAAAAATTTGAATCCCACCTCCTTTGGGAATAAAATCGCTCGCACTAGATCTCCTTTTGCCGTCGAAAAACCTCAATTCCGTCCATCAAAAAATAATCTATTTTTTTAATTATTGATACCTGTTTTGGTTACAAGTGCCACTACCATTCCCTTTGAATAGAATCGAGCCTGAAGAACTTCCGTTCCACAGAAAAGAGTATGAATCTTATGGAAATCAGATGAATAGATTCGAGAGCCGGCCATGGAGAGACAACGTCCCGGAAGTTCCGTTTTATTAACAGGAACACTTTCCCCTAAGAAAAAAAATATGAAAAATCAAAAATAATAATAAAATATATATATATACCGGTAAGCATGCTTTCATTGACTCGACACGTTCCCGTAAGTAGAACAGCATCACATGGCATCGTAAGCCCATTGGACGGAATTACTAAAACATCTCCAGGTAAGATCTTGTCTGAGAGAACGTCTCGTTTCACTGCAATAGTATAAATCGTGATTAGGAGGAATAGATATCAATGTATCTCACTGACTTCCGTCTCGAATAATTGTCGTTTCACATGGAGTTGCAACCATGTTTCTCAAGTCTTCCAAATGCTACAAATTCTTTCTTTTTCTTCCCCCCCTTATCTAAGTTTCTTTACTCACTTTTCGCATTTGTCTCAAACTCAGTGTAATCGATACGCAAGATATGAAAAAGATGGCTCCAGCGTAATAATAATATTCATCCGTACACCAGAAGATGATGCTGGCAAATTGGAAGACATAGAAAGGATCTAAAACCTAGAAGAAAAAAAACAGAATTGACTACTTATCTATAATATTTATCTGCTTACTTCTTGATAGAGTAGTTTCCAATATGGTTTCACTTGAACGTCTATAACGTTTTTCCCATAGAGAAAACACCTTCAAAAAATCAAAATCAATAAATCTATATTTAATACGTTGATTTTCTTAGAATTTTTCAAGGGTCAATAATTAATTAATTAATTAATTAATTAAACCGACTTACTTTTTCATTGTCTGACTTGTTAGAAGACCTCCACTGAGCTTATGCAAGTCCGTGCAAGTGTGGGCCTCCAGGCCACTATATAAACATTTAGTTCAATACAGTACTGGGAAGCATTCTACTCTCTACTCTTACTTTATGAAGAAAAATCGATCCCTCTTCTTGTCTAGTACATATCTCTGATGACGATGAATAAAATGATGAAATGTCTTCAAAGTCATGCGACGCTACAACCCAATGATCACGTGTCCAGATTATAATTTATTAATTATTTACCTCTGCGTTAATCAGAGACGCTTGCACATTCAATTCGTCGACGTCAGAATCCCTAAAAAACAAAATTTTTAAAAAGCAATGAATATTTAATTAAATTAAATTACAGAGGGACTTCTTCCTCCTCATCTACTCGTACAATCACGTGCTCCACAAAAACCTCATCTTCCTTATTCTATAACATAAAATTCAATTTTTCAAAATCACATAAAAGTATAATAATAATTTATTACAGTGATGAGAACGGAGTCTGCCCTTTCCATATTGCAACGTTCTGACGTGAGATAGAGCCTCCATTGAGGCTTCCAATAGCTCAAAAGCAGAAGAACGCCGCAGGATAAAATGCACAAAATAGCATAAAAGAAGGCCTAAAAGAAGAATTAATTAATTAATTAATTAATTAATTAATTAATAAAAAAGGTCGTTTACTTTAATCGGAGCTGTGCAAAATCCGACGCACGTTTTAACCTAAGAATGATTAATTAACTGTGAAGATAAGGAAAGAGGAAGAAGAAGGTTCGCTTACGTCTCCTCCGTCTTGTGACGTCATCATCATCGTGGACGACGATGAGGACGACATATCGTCGTCGATTCGTCGGCTTTCTTCGATGCTTGAGTCGAATCCGGAGAGCACTATCAAAAGTAGAAATGATCGTTGTTCGACCGAATATCGTCCGTTTCCGCGGTTACCCGTGTATTTGGGATTCCCTTTCGAAGCCATCATCCGATACCGACCGAGAAAGAGCTACTCGACAACAGTCTGATCAGTAATTGTCATGCCATTGGGCGAAAAAGCCGAGAAACGGGGTCCTTGAGCTCGAGCGAGAACAGGGTAACGCGCTCTAACCTGAACTTCCTGTCCCCTGCTGTCCCCACATGGATCCGAAAGATCGCGCACTTTTGCGCCACAATCGCGTCTATCTCGTCAGCAATCTCGACCCGGACACCATCGACAACGCTCTCGTGGCAGAAGACCTAATGACAGAGGACCAAGACGAAGAAATGAGAAGCAAAGCGACGCGAAAAAGAAAAGTGGAATACCTCCTCGACAAAATCTCCTTAAAAGGACCAACAGCAATGAAACGCTTCATCAAAGTCCTACAAGAGAATTCATCTCAAAGTTACATAGCCGATCATCTCCTTGACAAAGAAAAAGAACAAGGAAGGGGCGTTCCCCTTCCCCCTCCCATTCCCGTACAAGAAGTCGACGAGGAAGAAGAAGAAGAAAGCGACGCAGGTCGCCGCCGCAAGACGGGCGACGACGCCTATCAAATGAAATCGCGACCGCGCGGACACGCAATCATAATCAATAATAAAAATTTCACGGGCGGACGAATGAAAGTGCGTACGGGAACTAATCGCGATGCCAACGGATTAAACGATTTATTTCAATGGCTCCAATTCGAAGTGACGCGACACGACGATTTAACCGTTGCTAGGATACGTGACGTCACGTCGGAATTAGCCCGTATGGATCATTCCGCCTACGATTGCTTCATTTTGGCGATTCTAAGTCACGGCGAAAACGGCGAAATCTACGGAACAGACGAGAAATTGATATCAATCGAAGATATCATATCTCAATTCGAAACGAATCAAAGTCTCATAGGAAAACCCAAACTCTTTTTTCTTCAAGCGTGTCGAGGCGGTCAACTCGATCGTGGCGTCACGGAAACAGACGGGATCATCGACGACGTCGACTTGGCTGGACCAATCGAAATCGTTCTAGGTGAAGACGAAGTCGATGCGCGTTTATCTAGTTTGCCCACCCAGGCCGATTTCTTACTTTCCTATGCGACGACTCCCGGTTTTGTTTCGTGGAGAAATCAGTCGAAAGGATCGTGGTACGTTCATTCTCTCGTCGACGTCTTTTACAAGTATGCGAAGGATGAACATCTGCTCGAATTGCTCACGAGGGTCAACAATGAAGTTGCTACTCAATTTGAGTCGAGTACGGGAAAAAAGAAACAGATTCCTTCGCCCGTCTTTATGTTGAGAAAGAAACTTTATTTTAGACCTGGAAAGTAACGAGTAACAATGAAAATAAAGCTTTGTGTCTCGTATACATATATGCCTTTTTTCCCACGTGGCGCTGCGCTAAGCGAAGAAAAAAAAAATGGCGTCAGCTCTCGAAGAAACGCTGAGGCGAAATCAGACGTTCTTAGTCGAGAATCTCGACCTGAAGAAGGCCGAAGATCGTCTACTAAAAGAAGGGCTTCTCGGCGTCGACGACGTGGACGAAATGACGGCGAAGGGGACTCGAGAAGACGAAGTCGCCTTTCTCCTCGACAAACTTTCCAAGAGAGGTCCCCAGGCATTCGACGTCTTTATCAAAGTCCTACGAGAAGCAGACGCATTCGCGACAAAGAAGCTTACTTCCGGGAATTTTGACGACGAATGCGACGGCGGCGACGACGAAACCTATAAACCGATATCAAAAGGAAAAGCCGTGATCATTGTCAATAGAGAATTTGGCCTTAGTCTCACGACGCGAATCGGTGCCGAAAGAGACGTCAAAACTCTTCAAAATCTCTTCGAATTTCTCAATTTCGACGTCGTGACGTACGAAAATGTGAACGAGAGTCGAATGCGCAACGTCATAAATCGATTCGCTCAAGACGATCATTCGAAGATCGACTGCGTTGCCATGGCAATATCGAGTCACGGCCGAGACGAGGAGATCTATTCGAGCGACGAATCGCTCGTTCCCGTCTCTCAAATCACGTCGCCCTTTCGATACAACCCAACACTTCTGGGAAAACCCAAGCTATTCTTCATTCAAGCATGCAGGGGAGAGAGACAGGATAAAGGAATCGACGTACCTGATGGGAAAAGAGTCTCAGACACTCGCCTTACTATTCCAACTGATTCTGATTTCTTGCTCGCTTTTGCTACGACGCCTGGTTACGCGTCCTTCAGAAATTCCCTCTTTGGTTCGTGGTTTGTGCAGGCGCTCGATTCGACGTTTCGAGCCCGCGCTCACGAGGATCATCTTCTTGATCTGCTTACGAGAGTCAATCGTAAAGTTGCCATCGAATTCAAATCGAATCCGGGTCAAAGGAAACAGATGCCAGCCATCGTTTCTATGCTAACGAAGAAACTCTATCTTTTACCTCCGCGTAAGAACTAGTAGTTCAGTTGGGTCGCGTCTCCTATTGAATCAGATGATAGAGAGAGGTAAGAGAGGATTAGAAAAAAAAAGCAGACAAGAGAGAGAGACACTCGTGTCACTTTTTGAAAACATTACGGGTCAATAAATGACACCATAATGTAGCGAGTACCGTTGACCGTTCTCAAACCTTCGTGCCAATGAGTGAGCCTGCCCGGATGCATGACAGTCCAGCCGATATCCATTCCCGTAACGGAACAGTTGTAGCGCACAAAGCGGCATCCACCTCCCTAATAATAAATAATTATATATACAAATGAAGATACATTCTCCCTTTCTTCGTATTCTTTTCCGTGTTCGTTCAATGCAACGTTGATTGTGAACGTAGACGAGTCGTGGTGAGGTCGAAGTCGATCCTGCCTCGTTGGATGATACTTCACAACGAAATTCATAATAGATTTTGCCTAATAAATAAATAAATAATGAGTCATTTCAAAAAAGCATGACTTCAAAGTCCGTACGCCTGAGTAATATCCTGGAAAGACGCGTTCTTGCACGGGAAGAACGTAGGTCTTAATAATGTGAAGCCAATTCTCTTCGTAGCCAATCTGAGAAAAGAAAAGACATTGTATGCAAAGAAGAGTGAAGAAAAGAAAGAGAGAGAAACCTGATTCATGTGAATATCATCAGTAGGGACGTTTTCGTAGCCACCAGAAAGCCGCGCATCCTACGGAACCCCAATTGAAGGAAGCCAGAGTGACGTGATTGCCACATAAAACAAAGCCGGCGTTTCATACCTGGTGCTTTCCACCTGACCACTCACCAAAATGCTCCATTTCCTATCATATCAAACGACGCGTGAACACGTCATGGATCCACAATATGAAAGCAAGACGAACCTCGACCAACTCGCGCGCAAATTGCTTTGACACAAGCGGATAATAGTAGACGTCTGGACAAGGCTAACCAAAATTCAATAACGCCTAGCCAACAAGGCCGGCGCAAAAGGGTTTCTTTCTCACCTGAGCCACATCAATATTTTTATCAAGATTCTCCGAATAGTTGGGATGAACATAGACCGCTTCCCAGTCCTTGACATTGATCGTATTAGCAACCAAGACAAAGTTCCGACATGGCCCATCCCCCCTTTACCGGCGGATTTCGGATGACTTCATACATATCATTATGCAAGTGATGCGTCTCGTAATTATCCGCGTCGAGTAAACGGCCAAAGGCGACGCGATTCGTTACGAACATAAAAACGCCCTTGAGTTGAACCCCCCAAATTAATTTTTCAAACAAGCGAAAATTGATCTGCGCGGCGGCGGAGACGCACCTTGTTCCGGAGGAACTGGCAAAGAGCCATATCGGAATCTAAATTGGCGTCGTCGAAACGCGGCGCATGCCGACGGACCACGCTTCCCTTCATTAGATAAACGTGAGCTATATAGGGAACATTCCATAGACCCCTAGTCGCCGCAGCCGCGAAAAAAATCAAATAAGAAAATTTCATTTTATTGAGTATGTCAACATACTTGCGTTCGCCTTTAACGATGCTTATGTAATCGTCGGAACGGGCGTAGAAGCCGTCGTCCGAGAGAGCACCCCAGAAATTAGACCACAACTTATCGTATTTGGTGAGAGCCGGAGCCAAGACTGATCGGTTCTGTTCAATTAGTTCGCGTAGCGCGTTCAAGTTCGTTAGAACGACGTCGGCGTCCACGGAGAAGTAGTAAGCGCACGATGATTCAATGCAATGATTGCTGATAGCAGGAAAGGAAAGGAAAGAAATCACGACTCGTCTCAACCGTTTCCTATTTCTTACATGGCGTGATTTCGAGCGTCTGCTTCCGTGTTTTGCTCACTAAAAATAGTCACGTCCACTTCATTGCCGTCGGCCCACGTTTTGATGTCTTTTTCGTGGTAGTTTGTCAGACTGTAGACGTGGACTTTAAGACGAGATTTAGGATAGTTCAGAGTGTCGAAACGATTCAGAAATTGCTTTAGAAAGGGAACCGGTTTCGTGACAAAAATCGCCACAAAGACTTCCGGATGTTCAGAATCCTAAAACATGTGCATATATAGCGGAAATAGAAGGAGAGGAAGGGAGAGCGGATACCGATTTTCCATTCAAATCTATCCTATCATCATCGCAAGTCAAACAGCCACTCTCCGCATTCCAATGATTGGGAACGTAGTTTCCCAATTGATTGATTTTCAACTGGAAATAGAAAAGACGTGGCTGGCTAAAATTCTCTCGCGACACGTCTCTACTAGAGGTCTTACTTTTCCTTTTGGTGCATTTCCGTGGAGAACCAACGGTCTAGTGCTATACACAATATTCTCAACGTACGCTTTACTTCCGCCGTCAAATTTAACTTCAACGTCATCTAAAGAGAGAAAAAAACGTTTTCACTGACTCTCGCAACTATTACATATTACCTTCAGCCCCGTGAAGATTTTGGAAAATGTGAGATCTATGATCGAGTCTCATGTTATGTTTTGCCTGTGCACACGAATAGATGATGGCTCAATCTAAGACGACATCTATTCTAAAACTCACTCTAAAATTTTTGTCCAAATAGAGATTGGTAAAAAAGAGTTGATCATCGTCAAGATCTCCTAGTTTCGAACTTGTCAACGCTTCGTATATGACTGGAGCGTCTCCAATGTAGCCTAAAAGAGTCGAGTGGAATCAGACGTCACTCTTTATTCCTTTGCGTACCTCCAGAGCAAAGATAGCGCTTTCCTAACGTCACTTTAGGATATTGATTCTGATGGGGTGAGATCATATGAAGAGGGAGTATGTGTGTGTGCATGTGTCTTACAGCTAGAGATCGATCAGGCCAGCAAAATCCTTCCGCCGAAACAACTAACTTGGATTGAAATTCATCAAACTTTGTCAAAATCTCGTCCGGCGAACCAGCCAAAACGACATCATAACTAGAGAAGGAGAAGAGGCGATGAGGAAGTGTTCCCCTCCCCCCCCCCCCATACACACACACAACACACATACTCACCTATCAGTAAACATAATGACAAGCTGATCATCATCTTTGTACGGAGCAAGTGCTTGAGCCAAAAGATTGATTTTGTATCCTCCGCCGGGATACTTGGCTATGTCACCGCCACGCCATTCCGTGCCCATTCCAATAACCTAGATACGAAAGGCTCGTCACGCTATGCAAGCTGCATCCCCCTAAGGAGGGGGGACCGGAAGGGGGGTCCCAGCCCCCTCGTCTTTTCTCCTACTTTGACGTCGTAGCCGAAATGAGCGGCCGATTGGGAGAAACGACGATAGCCGTCGGTTTCTTCGGTCGCGACGGTAACGAGTAGAAGTCTTCGATGGGGATCTTGGAGACAGATGACGCAAATAATTGGCAACAAACGCGGCGCGGCGTCGCTACCTTTTGCTAAAACTAGCTGAAACCCGAAAAGAAGAAGGAGAAGAGGATTCCTAAACATCGTGGCGAGATAGAGAGAGCGCGGCGCCTATTGTTCGACGTCTATTCCACTCCGTAATGTGGATATCAATAGACTTTTGACGTGAACGGCGTTGGCACGTGCGCTAACAATGAGCCAAGTCTGCCGGTGTAATCGAATTAGAGTGATGTTTCGGACAAGCGGAACCGTTTCGGACGTGAATTTTTGGCGTATCAATTGAAAAAATGCTGTTATTTTGATAAAATAATGACGAGGCACGAAAGTGTTGCTATGGAGAGAAGACGGCGAGAAGAAGGTGACGTCGTGACTGCGATAGAAATAGTAGCTTTTGACGCTCATTCGTGCGCGCAGTCAGCCCAAGCGTGCACGTGCAAAATCGTAATGTCGAGAAGAGCGACGCTCGATTGCGCGCGATCTGATGACATTATTGATTTAGTCAAGATGGAGAAGGAAGGCGAACGAGCAAAATGATGCGGCAATCGGATGGGGCGGGGGCGGCGATGACCGGGCGGTGGCGTCGGCGGCGGCGGCGTCGGCGGTGGCGGCGGCGGCGTCGCGGCCTCACGCACTCTCCGAGAAGAGTCTTCGCACTAGACTTATTAGAGACGATGATTAGTATGCGACTGAGGATCGAGGGCGGGCGAAATGCGTACGTATAGAGAGTGGGCGAATGGGGCGGGCGGGCGGGCGGCACGCGCGAATGAACGAGCGGACGGGCGGAAGAGGGTTCCATCTTGTGTAAAGTTGACTCGAGTCCAACGCCAACGTTTTCCTTCGTCGAAAATTGACAAGGTAAACAGGCATAAGGAACTTGACCACGCCTCTAAGCGTGCCGCGTTGGCGACGGTGGGGGAAAAGGGGGCCGGCGCGTGTCTTTGACTCGAGTAGCGGCGGCATTACTTCAGGCATCCAGCGAATTCTATCAAGACTATCCTAATTCAATTTCCTACTCCGCCAATCAGTATTGTTGAGCCGAATAAATGCAATTCGAGATCGAGATCGCGTCTGCGTTCTTGAGATTAAAAAGCCGACGTACGGAACCGCGCTCTCGTCCGAGAGCCTTGCCCTCCCCTCACTTAGCACAGGAGACCAATTCATCTGGCTTCTCTCGGAGACCCACCCAATATATATGCGATGTAAGCAGTACAAACATCACTTTGCCGCCGCAGCCGTCCGCACTCGCTTACCTACCCAATCACTTCGTCGTCTCCGCAGCAACTGACTCCGCCGATATGACTTCTTACACCCTTCTTCTTTCTATCGTCGTCGCCGCCGCCGTCGGCTTCGTCTCAGCTACAAGTACCAGATTCTCTTGTCGGAATCCGAAAGCATGTCCAGTGCACATCAACTGTACGTACGGCGAGGTGTTAGACAAGTGGGACTGCTGCTACAAATGCGCCCTCGCTCCCGGCCAATCATGCAACAAGCGAAAAGACCATGCTGACTACGGTCAGTGTGGACGAGGTCTTAACTGTAGCGACGACGGAATATGCCAAGGTAAAAAGACGGGCGATTTTGCGTTCGTTTGTTCGTAGCGGATGCATGTGTCGCTGGGACCTCGATCCCTCCTTCTCCCTCTCCCTCTCCCCCCGGCCCCCCGCCGCCGCCGCCCCGCCGCCGCCGCCGCCACCTGCCGCCATCGCGCATGTTAGCTCTCCTCTAGCCAACGAATTTGACAGAGGAAGAGACGAGAGATCTTGTACATTCGTGCTAACTACGTTCGTATCTACCGAATCAAATTAGTCCGGGGTAGAGGTACCGGCACGCGAGTCTCTACGAACCGCGCCTAAAAACAAGGGGACGTCCGCTGGGCTCGGTCTCGAGCTGCTGTTATTAGAGAATTATTCGCGCGGCTCATACATGATGCATCGATCTATTTACCGATGAGATGATTACCTTTTTATTATCATAGGAAAGCCGCTGGCGTGCAAGCACGGCGATTTGTGGACGAGCCAACTTCGATGGAACAGACAGGCGATTTGCGGCTGTTTCAACGGAGACACGATATGCCTCCAAACAGTAGAACAGTCGCCGCCGCCGTCGTCGTCGTCGTCGTCGTCGCCGTCGTTGTCGTCGCCACCGACGATCGCGTCTCCGCCATTGCACGTAGGCCTTGGAGGTCAAATCACGGCCAAGGCGACGTATCGTGAAGGCGAAACGATACGAATAACGTGCCGCTATCCGACCCATCCCAAGCCGACACTCATCTTCTTCGAGCACAAAAACACGGCATTCAGAGGCAAAGGCTCGGAGCTGGGCCTCGAAGCAAGGAAATCACCTATCGTCGAAGTCGACGGCGTTTCGCTTCACGAAAGAACGTACACAATCGAATCGGCGAACGCCTCGCATGCCGGCACGTATAGATGCTCCGTCCTCAGCGAAGGGACTTTCATCCCCATGACCGATTCGGTCGACATCGAAGTCCACGCTCCCGTAACGTCGCCGTCGCCGTCGCCGCCGCCTCCGTCGCTGACGACAGGCTCCCGACCGACAGAAAAAGAAGACCTCAAAGGTAGAGAAAGTCGATAAACCTTGTTTGTTTTCCCTATTGAGAATGCGGCGGCCGCGCGCTTTGATTTTAATAGGCTTAGCTTTTGTGTCGTTCCACGATGATTCTAAGAAGGAAGCCAACGAGTTGGAGATCGTCTCTATTTGGTGTCGGGCACGTGGACATCCTACGCCGCACGTCGAAATCTACAAAGACGGAAAGAGAATCGAACAAATAAGAAATTCGATTGACGTCAACGAGAACGGACCAGAGATTCAAGTGCAATTTTTGCGAGCTCTCCAATCACAAAGCGGCAATTACACTTGCAAAGCGACGAATCGACACGGAACGATATCCAAAATCATCAGCCTTCGCATCAGACGTAAGTCAAAGAAAGAGAAAAAAGCGATAACGCTAATTCTTCGTCTTTAGCTTTGCCGCTAACCTGCACGTTTGAAGGGGGACACTGCCACTCTTGGCTTAGCAAAACTCAATGGAGAGTTTCGAGCGGCAAAAAAGGGGGTCCTGTCAAGAAGGACAACAGCAAACATGATATTACAGGTACGTCTCTTGCCTTTTCTTGCGCCATATTTTAATCGTGAATTCATTTAGGGCACTACATCTACTTCGCAGGGACTATCAAAACCGCCTACCTCGAAACTCGTCTTCTGAAAGACGATGACATCTGCGGATTGAAGTTTCACTACCAGGTGTCGCCAAATGCAACGTTTCAAGTCGTCGTCGATCAAAAAACCAGCGGCGGCGGCGGCGGAGGCGGCGGCGGCGGCGGCGGCACCGGCACGAGTGATTCGAAAGTATTGCTCGACACGAAAGAAGGCCCCAATCAACAATGGCCCCACTGGCAAGGAACCCGCATTCCCCATCGCATAATCGGAAAATCTCGCATTCGATTCGTCGCAACTATAGAGCAGAAACGCGTCGCCTATGTCGCCCTCGACGATATTCAATTACAACCGTGCGCGGTGAGAAATCTTACTTCAAACTCCACCGAATGTGTTTTGAACTAAACTGGCTTCTCTACTAATCTAGGAGCAGTAAAATAAAGAGATGATCCAAGTATCGCCGACGCTACTCACAGGTCTTCCCAACTAATAGCTTTAATACGTATCTTCGCTTAATATATTCTTCTACTTTTCCGGAACTCAGACCCTAGCAATATACATTTAGTATAAACGGATTATAGTGTACTATTTACCAGATTGAGAATGAGTTAGTAAAAAAACCTTGGCAGTAGTTTAAACACCAAAAAATTGCTTCTTCTGGTACTCAAATAACGCAGACGTCATACAATACACTCAAAAGATGCATCATTCCTCTTAGTTATAGGCTAGTATTTGTGCTGTCTTAGCATTTTGCTTCGCAGCCTTCTACCCGCTTCGACCAACGCCGGTTTCGCGGCGGCAGTTCCTTTACCTTTTCTTCGCCACATCCTCTCAATACCGCCCACAGAATCAACTTGTCGGCCAAAGGAAGGAACGAGCACTAGATCGTCTTCCTTGACGTCACCGAGAGAAGAAGAAGAAGAAGGCGAAGCGTTTGCGGTTCGCTCTTGAATTCGCCGCGATCTGGCGACGTTATGGTTGAAAAAAACGAAGGCTAGTAACTATCCAATACCTTCGAAGAGGCGTCGCCGGTTCCGCCGTCGCCGTCGCCCCTTGGCGGCGACGCGATCCCGATCGAGTTAAAGGCGGCGAAAAAATAAATTCGCGATGCTTCTTTTTCTTCGTCTCTTCGGCTTCGCTTAGCAACGGTGTCTCTATTGCCGTCGCCGCCGGCGCCGTCGCTTTAGCAACGGGACTTTGAACGAGTAAAGTCGGCGGAGAAAACGCGTAGGGAGAAAAGGACACGAGTGACTTGTCCTTTTTCTCTACGCGTTCAGTACTACGTGCATTCTGTGCCCAAGAGCGCGGCTCTGTTATACACAGTAAGCCGGCAATTTCTTTGCTTACATCAACATTCGCGCCATCGTCGTCGTCCAAATCGGAGTGCGCTGAAAAGAACGAATCGTCGTCGTTGTCGTCGTCCCTTGAAAAGAATTAAAAAACGGAAGAATTTTTTTTGAATGATTCTCACTGAGACGGCGGCGGCGGCGGCGGCGGAGACGGCGGAGACGGCGACGATGCCGCAGTCTTTCCTCCGAGTCTCTTATCAACGCTTTCTTTCAATTCTCTCAATTTCGCCAATCGTTCGCTTGGCGAAGTCTTTGCAACAATCACGTCACCGTCGCCATCGTCGCCACCGCCGCCGCTACTTTTAGCCGACGGCAGTGGCGATGACTGTACAGCGAAGGAACGAGAAAAATTGAAAGTAATTTCGCCGTCAGACGACCTGTCACTATGGTTTGCTATTATTAGCCATACCAAAAATGGAACGGTCTCCACGCAGCACCTTTTAGAAGACTCTTCCGCAGCCGCAGCCGCAGCCGCACTTATTGCTTCTCCCTCGCCGGAAGACGTAGGCGTAAATCTATTAGGATAAGAGAGGGATTCGTCTCGACCGCACGACGATGAAAATCGGGACTCGGGGAAGCGATTTGCATCGAAATCAGCGGCGACGCCGAAGAAACGATCGCCGAAGCCCGTCGTGCAAACGATAACGAAAGAGAATGATAACTATTTCATATGAATTTTCTTTTTCTCGCTCTCAAGCTGTTCGATGGATCTATGACGCACTTGGGCCACCTTTGAGAACAGATGGTCCACGCATCTTAGATCCATTACGACGACCCCGGCGGCGGAAACCACATGCGGTCTCCAATATTGCGGGGACAACCTCTCTACCCCCCTTAGTACACTATCCCCTACCGGCGCGTGATAGCGTGCACCGAAACGACTTCACCCCCATCTACATAAAATCGGCTTACCTAATTCGTCTAATTGTTCGTTCTGACGCATGTGGATCGACGTCGCCACTGTAGTCGCCGTCGCTGTAGTCTCGGCTACCTACACCGCCGTCTCCGCCGCCGCCGCTCTGTCTATCGTCGTCGGAGAGCGGAGAAACGGCTAAGAATCAATCAAGTTCTATTTTCTGCTAACGCTGCTATAGCGATTACCAAAAGACAGGTGTTTCTTTCGCGACTGAAATGCCGAAGGACGCGACTAGAATCGTCACTGATATTACGTGACTCTTTGTGACAACTAATCGTTTCCTACCTTAAGAATGGATTGAGGCGTTTGAAGAAGATTCAATGGAGTGGACACGTCGTTGTACGACGGACGCTGTAAGAACAACTGTCTCCCTTTTCCCCCAAACCTAAAACGTACCTTCAAGAGTTTCCAGAGCGTTGGAGTCGCTAAAACAGACGTCTCAGCCTGAGACGGCAAAGCCATGCTATAAAATAAAATAAAATAATATTAATCGGTGCGACGACGACGACGACGAAAGAACCCCCTTACGCTCTCGCTTTCATGTCGGCGATTTTGGAGGAAAGACCGAGAGTAGGAAGAGACGAACGATGACGCGGCGGAGACGACTGGCGACGAAAACACGTGCAAAAAAGAATCGCAACGGCAAAGACAAACCTCAACCAACTCCATTTGCTCATCATCAATAAGTCGTTCGTCGTCGTCGTCGTCGTCGTCGCCGTCCCCATCGTCGCGGCGTGACGTCAATGAAGGGGTGGCACTAGGAAAAAGGAACCATCCATCCATTCCCCCCGTATGATATTGAACTGTCAGTTCCATTACCGTTCGCTTCGACGTCTCGGCGTCGGACGCGTTGAAATCGGCGTGCCGATAAAAGGTCTACGCGTCGCCGAAAAACAGTTTTTGAAAGGCGGAAAAGAAGGGAACGTAGAGACTCTCGCCTTGAATTGAGCGATGACGGCGAAAATGACGGCGTTGCGGCGGCGTCAGACGACGTCAAACAAGATCTAGATGCGAAGGGAAGATGGATGGATCGATCAAATCGATTTTCGTCGTACTGCGCTTCGAAAATTCCGTCGGCGACGGCGGCAAGAAAGCGAGAAGACTTTGACCAAACTCGTTGATCGTCGCTGACGGGAAGAAGGCGCACAGAAAGAGGTTTGGGTTCTAACCTCCCTAGAAAAGTTCTATGTTTGTCCCCCTCCCCCTTTTTTGTTCTTTTTCACCTTTGTTTTTGTGAACTTTTCTTCTTCTTTCGACAAAGACGGTGGCGGCTTTTCTTTGTGATTGCGGTAAAGTTCGTTGATAGGCGGCCAAAAGCGCATTTCTCGCAATAGCGCTCTCTTCGTCTTCGTCGCGATTCTTCTCAAAGAAATAAATAATAAAAAATGAAATTATTTCCGTCGCGTTTCGCACCGCCTCGCCGACAGACATCGCCTCGATTTCGGCATTCAATTGAACGGCCTCCGCGTAGCGAGAACGCGTGACATAATACATAAGAAGAACGCGGCGCGCGCGGGCGTGGGAACTCGTCTGCAAACGCGCGACCAGACAAGCCTAGACCAGACACAAGGGGGGGGGGGGGGGGGGGGAAAAGCGCGCGAAAAATAAAACGAGACACCGAAAATCGAATCGAATCGAATTTACTTCCTCATCGAGACCAAAGGGAAGTTGAAGCATTTGATCAACCAATTTCCGTCGTCGCAAACACTCGTCAATAAAATGACGTAATAGCGAGTCGCCGTCGTCGGGAAAACGACGTCGTCGCCAAAAGAACGCGTCGTCAACGCGTCTGAGAAGAAAAAAATAGAATTCTCCAAAGTTGAGACGAATTATGAACAATTACTCGTTGGCTAATAGGACAGAAATATAAAGTTTCGGGTGAGAAGACGTCGCTTCGACCGAATTCAAGTAACCAAGTGCCAATAAGAATTGGTCTAGACGAACAAATCGAATGGGAAGGACACGGGAAGTGCCTCTACTCGCCTTGCAATAGAAGCGTCGTTAAAACGGCGGACGGAATCCATGGAAATAAGGGATCATTAAGTCGAACCATGGTTAGTGCCGAAATGCCCGTCTAGACACGGGATTCGGATCGCCTACGCCTTTCTACCGCCCGTTTTACCTCGAAATCGTCGTGATCGAGACGCCAAAGACCTTCGACTGTCAACTGCACTTCGTTCTTTACGCCAAAGACGACGGCGAAGTCTTTGGCGACGCCGCTACGGCAGGCGTCGAGATCCAGCAAAAAGTAATAGATCTAACAACGAATAACGTCATCGCTCTTGGAGATTTTTCCCCTACCGTGCTAATACGAGCCAAAGGCGACGACGAAACGATGAAGAAAACGTTGAGCAACGCCTACAAGAGAAAATATATAAAGTTTATTATTTTTTTTCGCTTTTTCGCTGACGTAAAAACTCGACGGTGGATAGGAGCCGTTTCCAAAGAAATCCTTGCCCCACAGTCGCCCAATATCGTCGACACCGACGTCAAATAAAAGACGATCGATCATTCTATCGTTCGTCTTTCGAAGTAGATTCTGATAGGGAACTTGAAAGACGCTACAAAGACAAAAATAAATAAAGTCTTCGATTTTTTTTATGTGGAGGACTCGCCCGTGCGCCGGATTGCGCGTCGCCGGCTCTTCCGGCAGCAGATCGACGGAAACAAGCCATAAAATCAAGTCGAGTCGCTGCACGCGTACGATCGAAGAAGGGGAAGGAAAGAAAAACGTATCGCGTTACCTCTTGAATAAGAGTGACTTCCGCGAGTCTCATTTCCAACTGTTGCGTTCCTATCTTTCTATTTTCGAACGGCTGAACACCTGTGCATTTGTTCTACCACCTACCCGGCTCCGTTGTTTCAATAATCCGCGTTTGATTAAAGAGAGAAACAAAGAGAAGCCGAAGTCGTTTGAACTGGGCCGCGTAATGGGTCCATTTCTTCTTTGTTGTCTCTAACACTCCTTCTTTCCAGTTGCCGTCGAATAAACAAAGGCCTAATGGGTCGGGGCGGAGATAGAGCCGTCTTTTGTTATGCACGAAAACAGGGGAGGGAGGGGGGTCCCCATTACGTACAAGACTCGTCGCATTTCGCCTTCAACGTCGCCACTTCGTTGACAGCCCACTCAAAAAAAGCCGAAAGCCCGAACCCCCCAACGGAAATATCTAAAGAAAGGCTTGCTCTAATCCAGGGGAGCCCCTCTACTATAGAAAGACCTGAGGAATAGAGAGCGTTTGCACAGTCCGTCAAAAAGTCCACTAAGCCGTGTTTTAAAGCGACGCTTAGAATCGCGTTACATTTCGACTAGGGTTAACGATCGAGTGTTATTTATTTTTTTTTATGACTTACGGATTTTCCGCCACCACTGTGGCTATCGGAATGAATTCCGCTCACGTGCAAGAGGCGAATCAATTCGGATGGATTTGAAAAAACCGACGAGCCAAGTCGAGAAATTTCAGTCAAAATCTTTTAATTAATTAATTAATTATTATAAATAAATAAATAAATAAAGTTAAATACCTTTTGCTGAATTCCCAATATGTGAACGTCGATGACGTCACTTTGGGTCAAAGAAAAAGCATCTAAATTCAAAAGAAAAAATTCAAAAAGATATATAGAAAAATTCTATGTATACTGAGTTGAATTGCTGATGGCATGAAAAAGGCGACGGGTTGATTGTCGTTGCCTGGCGACGAAAACCAACGCACGCTAAACGGATCCAGCCAAAAATCCTTAAAAAATCAATAATGAATAAATAGAGATTTTTGAAATTATTGATACTAAGATGGATTCCGTTTCCACGACATCCATGAGAGAATAGAACGAAAAGAAGGAGGAGCCTCTTTCAGGAGATTCCGCGCTCAATCTAAAGTCAAAATATTATTGATTATTAAAAACGAATTTTTTTCTACTTGATTTGTGCTGGCATTTGGCTATGATACCATCGATCCAAATCAAATAATCCCAGAAATGCGACAGGCCTTCTTTCGCCTTCAACGATTTCCCAACTCTCCCAAACACATGTCATTACATTGCCAATTCTAGATTAAATCAGTCACGTGGTATATTTATCCAATGAAGGGAGAGGGAAGACCTCTCATTCCGAGATTCTTCTCCACTATCACTTTTATCCAAATCACAATTCAATAAATCGTCCTCCCCTTAGCACAAAAATTTCAATTAATTAATACTGAAAAAATGTTTGTTACCAAGGCAATAGCAACATATGAGTTGGCTACTTTGAGGAAGAGAATGAATAAAGCGTAGGCCAACAGCTTGAAGATCCTAAAGAAAGAAAGAAAGAAAATTCCCCTCTATTCACACAAAGTAGCAAAAATACCTGATAAATCATTCCCAAATCACCCATTTGCCTCTTGCATGAAAACATGAGGGAATACATGCACAAACTCGCGACGGAATCAGAACTATCAAACTAGGATTTCCCCAACTCGGATATCAATTATTTTATTTTGACTTACGACGTGGATTCACTTCTCCCAATCCAAAGGTAGCAAAAAAGTCTCGGATCTTCCTCCGGTTCTTGATAAGCAATTTGAACAACAGGGACAGTCGCCTTCTCGTTAAAAAGACCACATCTAAAAGAAGACACATGTACATGATAGAGGAGCTCTGTTTCTTTTTCTCTTTCTCTTACAGTAAATCGACTCGTTCCAAGTGCCACAGTTGAACGGCGCCAAACCGAAACCCCACCACCAAGCAATCAATTCTCGGAATAAATCTTATCGACGTCACGCCGGCGTCAACTAAAAAAATTAATCAATTAATGAATTAATAAGCGTACAGTACCTTCAGCATATTTCCCAACAACACTATTATCCGGTAAAGTGAAATGATAATCCCCTCGACGATGATAAATATCTAATAATTAATTAATTAATTAATATTGTCACTTGATGATGACATCATCAATGTACCTCCTAATTCCAGATAGAGATGTTTTCTGGTTTGAATGGCGTGAGCTCTCGCTACTTCTCCATCCTGGAATCGACCCAATCGTTCCAAGGGCCTCGGTCTCGTGACGTCATCCTCCTCCTCCTCCTCCTCTTCGTCATCGTCCAATCGCAGATCGACCAATAAAATTCTACCACAGTCCGTTCCCATGGCAACAACACCGGCAAAAAATCGCAAAACGGGATGTAATAGAGGTCGGCAATCGATTTCGCTTTCCCAGCCGTCGACGGCGTCAAGGCGGCTGATTACATACGGGCATTGCACGATTTTGAAGACTTTTTCCGCGTTTGGATCGACGAGGCAAAGGGTCGACATTTTCTCGCTCATTTGCACGGCTACGCACAAGAAAATGCGATCGTCGCTCGCTCGTACTTCGCAAATGTCCCGTATGGTGACGTCGAAGGCGCGTTCCACTTCCTTTCCGAATCGGTGCGATCCGGTGCGTTTCGAGTCGATTTCGTGCGTTTCGAGCACGTTTCCCGTCGTTAGCCAAGCCCATTTGCCGTTTGACGATATTTTTCCTCGTTTTTGAGCGGTCGAGTGTTGGGATTCGGGAAAATGAGCCCTCACCGACACCGAATGGGGCATCAGCGGCGATTGAACGATCCGACTGTCGAAGGACATGCTGCTCGATTCGGTTGCGACGTCGAAACGGCTTGTTTGAAGCACGAGGCGCAAAAAAGGCGAGCGATAATGTCCGGGAACGTTTGACGCGCTATCTTAGCGTGCGTGCGTGCATCCGAAATGGCTCAGAAGCAGCATCCAAGTAATCCGGTCGTCTTTCTAGATATCACTGTTGGCGATCAGGCAATGTGTTCGATCGTTTGCACGTTCTTGTGACGAGCGACGTTTCGTAGGAAATAGGCAGAATGAAAATAGAACTATTCGCAGACAAATGCCCCAAAACTGCAGAAAATTTCAGGTAAGATACCCTTCCATTAGAAAGATTATTCTAAAATGAACATTCCAGGCAATTCTGCACCGGAGAATTCAGGTAAATTCCTTGCGATTTCTTTTCGCCATATAAGGGAGAATTTTCCTCAGAAAAGACGGCGTTCCTATTGGTTACAAAGGAGCAACATTCCACCGAGTCATCAAAGACTTCATGATTCAGGGCGGCGATTTCGTAAAGGGAGACGGAACCGGAACGCGAAGTATCTACGGAAACACATTTCCAGACGAGAACTTTGTACACAAACACACAGCACCAGGACTGCTATCAATGGTAGAAAAAACAAACCTAAATATATAAAATGTATATGTTATATATTACAGGCAAATAGCGGGCCTGGAACAAATGGATGCCAGGTATATAGATAGATATTTTATATTAATATTATTAATCTTTTTTTTAGTTTTTTATTACGTGCGCTAAATGCGATTTTTTGGACGGGAAACACGTCGTTTTTGGTCGGATAACAGACGGGCTTTTAGTGATGAGAAAAATCGAAGTGAGAAGGCGTCTTCTTATTCTCCACTACTCTATGTGATAATGTCCTTTCTAGAACGTTCCCACGGGTCCAAACAATCGTCCCAAATTGCCCGTCATCGTATCCCAGTGCGGAGAAATGTGAAGAGGGGAGGGGAGGACTGAAATAAAAGTTCATAAGCTTAGCATGCACACTCTAAAAAAAGAAAGAGAGAAAAAAAGAAACTGCCTAGCACGAAAAAAATCAGTGCGTACCAAGCCACTATCATCATCATCCTAATTGGTTTCAAAGACTCAACTAAAATACTTTCTACACATCTAAACACGCACTACACACGTTATACACTACTATCCATTGGCTGAGGTCCCTGCTCAAAATCCTAGCAGAGAGAATTTCGAATAATTAAATAATTATTATTATTGATTTTTTTTTACTTGAATTTGCTCTTGTACTCTCAATCGTCCTATGGCTTGAAGACTGGGTCGTCGTAGGTGAGGCGGCGTGTCGTCTGGCATGTCTCTCTTTTTCACGTATGCCATTTGCTCTTCCATGACGTCACCCTCTCCGATTTTATCAAGAGGAACATTGGATATTCGATATCCGCTCTTTCTCAACGCCGCTTCGTGTTCTTCTTCCAACGCTTTCAATTCCCTCAATTTTTCCTCTTCGTTCTCTTTCATTTCCATTTCGACGCGTTTCAATCGTCCCTCGATTTCGTCTAATTTAATTTCGCACGCCTCCTTTCTCTCCTCCATGTCCTTTCTCTCCGTCTCGTCGCGTCGTTCCCCGGCGAACAATTTCCTCTCCAAATCGTGTAGCAATTTAACGCACTCGTCCTTCTCGATTCGATCCGTTTCGAACTTTGCAAACAAATTCAAATGAATAGCCGTATGCTTCAAATTCACATCTTCGACTTTTCGATCGTATTGCCCGGATAGAACTCTTTCCTCACGAAAAACGACGGAAGAAGCGGTAGAAATGGACGAATCCGATTGCTCCCGCTCCCCATCCGAACTCATGGACGATGTACTATACGTAAATGCCCTAGCGCGCGCTCCCGCCGCCGCTAAATCCCCAACGCCCCCTCTAACAACGGACGCTTCTTGAAGACACGTTAACCAATTGACAAACGATCGATGATCGGCCGTAAAATACATGGATTTCATTTGCGCGTGCCATAGTTTAATGACATTGCGTTTTTTCCCGCGCGTTGTCAGGTGCACCTCCCATCCGGGAAGTATAACCGTTTCTAGGGGGCGTTGGTCCTCGCTATGGCGGTAAATATGAAGGCAAAGGTCCTTGAGCGCGCACCAGCGTCGCGTCCATCCCGACATGCTCACCTTCTGATAGAGATATCCCTTGAAATAAGCGCTGTCCAACGCCGACGCGGGCTGATTCAATTTCTCTATCATAAGAGCGTTTTTCTTCTTTTTCTTGCCCTTCCCAAATGACATGCGCAGTTCGGACATTGACGTGAAACTCGACGATAAATCGCCTTCGCTTCCCGACGTCATAGGAGGAAGAGGAAGACGCGAGGGAAGAGTAGTCGATTTCCCTGTGCCGCCGCTTGTGCCGCCGCCGCCGCCGCCTGTGCCGCCCTTCGTCTTGGGACTCTTACTGCGTCGAGGTGACGCACTCTAAAGAGACAAAGACAAGGGATGAAGAAACGACGACGCAATAGAGCAGCCACATAAGCACATGTAATTAACTTAGAACAAACAATGACTAATATTATAAAGAGCACAAACCCCCCCCCTAGGCCTAGGGTCCCCTACGATTTTCTACTTTTTTTTTTTCTTTCTAACCTTTTCCATAGATCCAATTCTATTCTTCTCGGTCTTCGCTTCCGGGCTCGTACTCCGCGTCGCCTTTCGACGTAATCTCGGCGGCAACGACTTCTCACCTCCGTTCTTACTCCTCGAAACATTGAACGTATGCCAGCGACGCGGCGGTTTAACGGGCGATCGTCTCGACGGAACAGGCGCGTCGCTTTGAACGTCTCCTTCACTATCCGTACTCGCCAGACTCTGATTCGTCTTTTTCATCAAAGCCCAATTACGCAGCGCCGTAATCCAAACTTTTTTCTCGTCGCCCGTATGCGCGGCCAGAGTCATGGCAACGCTTCGAGTGCGAGTCGACGTCACGCGGAACAAGTGACGACGTTGTTGCTTGTCCGACGCCGGCGCCGTCAATTCCTCGACGACGCAATCGGTTAATTTGACGGAGCGTTCCGGTTTCGACGTCGTTTCGTTTTTGTATTCGAGTAATTTACCGTTTTGCGTTTTGAAATAGTGTTTCGTCCACGCGCCCCACGTTCCCTTTTTCAGCAACCAACCGTGGCAATTGTCCACGGAAGCGAATAGTTGTTTTTCTTTCGGAGGAGGAGGAGGAACGCAAGTTGGATTTTCCGTCGCCGCCGTCAAAATCGAAGAGGAAAGAGAATCGTCTTGAGGTGGCGGCGGTAGCGGCAAATCATTGTCCCCCATTTCAAGATATTCCGCTTCTCCGTCAAAAATTTCCTTCGATTCCTCCTCCTCCTCTTCATTCTTTCGCTTCTTCCCTTCGACTAATGGCAAATAAGGATGTTCTGTTACACGTGGTCCTTCTACTAATCCCGAGTCAATATAATAGGGTCGATTTGCCGCGTCTCCTTCTGGGCCAACGTCACATTGCACCATCCCAAATACGTCGCCATCCTGCTGATTCTGTAAAGACAATCGGAAGAGATTGTGCACCAGAGTGTCGTCCACATAAACGACGTTATCTTGATCCACAAGCGCGCTAGCGGTCGCAGTGGAACGCGACGGGGGATCAGGTGGCTCGTCGGAGTCAGGAAAGACGACGGGAAGAGAGTGAGGAGAATCGGCGGCTTGGGGACTCACTAGAGTCGGATTAGCGAGAACAACGCTACTCACACTATCACGTGATCGAGTCGAATCTCTCTTCTGAACATCAGCACTCTAAGAAAAAAAAAATGAGATTAATTAATACTATTGATTATTGTCTTACTTGTGATTTTCGCACTTGTCTTCTCAACGCGTTTACCCATGTATCAATATCGTAGGGATTATCCGACATGAAGAGCATGGGTTTTCCGTCGCCTTCGTCCATCGCTCCGGGAACGATACGAAACATGTGCTGCGTGGGCGCGCGCGTTTCTTCGTCGCCGCCGCCGCTGGCGTCGAAAACCTGCACGGACGCTCCAATCAAATTGACGACGTTGACCGGCTTCGTTTTATTCATTTCGCGAAAACAGAGCAATTGCGCTTCCGTGTCGGGAACTTGACACCAGCACTTCATCCAGGAACTTCCAAAGCTTTTCTTCTGCACGTACAAATAGCCGGATATGACGGACTTTTGCTCGGACGACGATTGGCGCGTTGCGATGATTTTGGGAGGCTTGTTCTTACTTCGTCGAAACGAATGACGCAATTTGTCCATAAAGGAACCGCCTCGCGCGCGTCCCCCCTTCTCCTCGACGACCCCCGACGGATCAGTCAGCGTTTTCTCAACCGGTTTCTTAAATACGTGAGTATCAGATAAACTTTCCTTCAAAGTCGCCTTGGGAACGGGATCGGATTCTTCATTTATTTTTTCCTCTGGTTGTGGAGGAGGAGGAGGAAGAGGCGTCTCGTTGAAATTAACGTTCAATAGTGCCGGTCTCTTATCCTTCTTCTTTCGACGTGACAAAGAGAGAAATTGCCACGTGCTTCGACGTCGATTTCCCTTCGTCTTTTTCTTCACTCGTCTTCCGTCTTTCGTCACGTCATCTAACATCTCTTCCGGCGCGCTCATACTTCCGCCGAAATCCAAATGATCGCGCGACGATGCATAGATTTGATCACGTGAACGGTGTCGTTTGGAGGCGTCGAGAAGACTTTCGATTTTGACGGATCCGCCGCCGCCCAAGTGCATTTCCTTCACGTTCTTCGCCTGGCGAACTTCGATGGAACAAGCGCTATTTAGAATGTGATACCATCGATTGAATTCCTCTCTCGTGTCGGCGCTGAAAATCAGGCTTCGTTGCCCGGGAATCCGACTCTCTATAGAAAACGAATACGGGCGTTTGACGTCTTTGGGATCGGGGCGAACTTCGTGACCGAGAAGACGAAATTCGGTGAGAATTCCCTGCTCTTCGTCCTTGCCTTTAAAACAGTAGAATTTCTTGTAGCGAATTCGGCAAAAGTGACACGTCCATCGTCGAAAGGGACCCCGTCGATGAAGATAGCCCTCGATTTCCGTCACGGATGACGCGATGCTCGACGGACGCGGAGGACGTTCCGTTTTCAACGACGCTACATTGACCACGCCTCCCTTATAAATCAATTTCGACGGGAGTTTGATGTGACGCGATTTGAATGGAACGCGATCCGGTTCGTCTTCGCTCGTTCGTTGAAGACTCGATAGACTCGTTACGGATGGTGCGCCGTCCAAAATGTCGACGCTTGTCGAACGTTGACGTGACGTGCTTCGGACATCCGGGGATTCTTCCGATGTACCAGCATCCGGTTCGATGAGAGCGACGTCTTCTTCTTTTAGGGTTCGATCGCTGTCTCCTTGGTCGTCTGAAGGAGGCGGTTTCAAATTGAGAGGCTCGTACGCACCTTCGATGTCATTTTCAGAATCGCTTGCCTATATATAGGCAGTACTAATACTGTGACGTATATACTATGTAGCTAATGTACCCTTGCTGGTGGAGAATTTAGCTTTGGCATATTGTAGGGACTCTCGCTTTCTGTAGCAGTGGGAGGTACTTGTCTCGCACTCCGCGGTACGTCGTATAAATCCGTATCATTTCCCATACTTGATACAGACAGTCTGGGAGAATGAACTAAGAGAGAGAGAGATACATAACCATGAGAGAATTTTTGCGCGCGCGCACACTCACTTCTTTCATTTACAGTTGGAACGGGAATTGGCGGACCAAGCACGTCGTACGTGTTCTCCTGAGTACTACTATTAGCGCCAACGCGATCCCGACTTGGAAGTGGAGGAGGACTCTAAAGGGAAACGCCAAAAATAGCAACACTGTCACAGACACATACGGACAAGCAATCTCCATCTAATCACACATACTTAGTCCCCCAAAATGATGTGTTATAAAAACGAAATGGCTCGCGCTCTCTCACTCACCGTCGGACTGTTGAGATTCTGCACGGCTTTGAGTATATCCATTTCATTGGTCGCCGATCCGCTACTTCGCGCGGGCGTCGGCGGCGCAGACGGCGTTCCGCCGCTCAGTTCCCGTCGCCTCTCCAATCCAATCGCCGTCTGGAGAAGAATGATCCAATCTTCCATGGCGCGATGGCTATCAGCTGCGAAATAATAGGGAAGAATTCCGTTGTGAGAGAGTTTGAATGCAAAATTGCGTCGAATGTCGGACTCCGCTCGAGATACGGTCCACCCTCGCAGAACAACGGCCAATTGAGGCTTGGGATCGATTTGGGATCTAAAAACCGACGTATTTATAGACGAGATAAATAAAGCAATTAAATTTTCACCGATAATAATAGAAGCAATGGTCCTTGACAACGCACCAGCGTTTCTTCCACGATCCGCCGCTCGTTTTCTTCATGAGATACCCGGAAACGGTTGGATCGTCCAATTCCGCGGCACTCATTTCGTCGGCGCTGTATTTCACATCGGAATCTCTTCGTCGACTTCGTCTGAGCATATCGAGAAACCGACGCCCACTGCTTCGCTTTTCACCTTTACCAACTTGGCGTCTAAATCTCCCGTCGCCCACGCCCACGTCCCCATCACTCATATAAGCAGGGGTCACGCCCCCGCCTTCGCTCTCGCCACCGCCGAAATTCGGCAATTCTTCGTACATCGATTCGGGTTCTTCGAGAGGACTTCGTTTCTTTCTCAAAGCGAGACTACCTTTGGGTGGCAAAAGATTGCGCGCGCCGCCGCCTCCACCGTCGCCCTACGAGCAAGCCAAAACAATAGAAGGAAATGAAAACAGACAAGCCTCCCTTTTTTTTCCCCCCCTCTCTCCCCTTACCAATAACGGCAACGTATTCGCTCGTCCACGAAACGGCTCCTTCGCTTGTTTCGGCGTTTCGTATCCTTCGCTATCGTCGACGGGCGGCGGCGGTTCCGGCAACGAAGTCGGTACGAGAAATGATTCCCGAAAGGGGGCCCCACCTTCGTTCCTAGGTGGCGGTGGTAACGGCAGTGGCGGCGGTGGCATTCCCGTCGCAGCGGCGGTAAGCGCTTGCATGCAATCGGCCATATCGGAACCGACGTAGACAGCGAAAAAGATTGGATCGGCGCCAAAGGCATCGCTCAAAAGAACTTTGATAGTCAGCGGTTTGCTATTGACTTCGGCGGGGAGAGCGCGCGCGACGCGCGCGCCCCGAAGCGAATACTCGGCTTGGGGCGTCTCCCGCTGCGTGTACGTAGTGTAGCAATAAAGCCGATCGTCTTTGACGACGCACCAGCGACGATTCCACGTTATCGGACTCGAATTGGCGCTATTTTGTTTTCGCCGACCGACGGCTAAATAACCCGACCAGTAAACGGGTAGAGTCGTCGGCGGCGGCGGGGGAGATCTTGCATCGGCGACGACAGAAGCGGACACTCCCACATTGTCTAGTCCCCCCCCAACATGAGAAATGACTGATACTGATACATAGTCCATCTTTTTTATGCATGAAGGAAGGGGGAGGACGGCGGAACAGCGACCGGCTTCCCCCTCCTTCCCCCCCCTCTATCGTCTTCTACGTAGGGAAGTGGGGATCGCTTTTTTCTCACCTTTCGTTGGGAGGTCTCCATTGGGTTCTGTGGGAATTTGGCTGTTCGGCGCGCGCACGCGTTCGAGAAGCGATATGAAGTGTTTGCGACGCAATTCGGCCACGTCCGTGAGCGATTCGCTCGCCAGTTGGCCCGTTAAATAGTCCAAGACGCCTGTCGAAAGAATGGTGGTCCGAAATACGTCATTAGAGACGTCAATTGCGCAAGCCCCACCTTGGAGCGCGTCGACGTCGTCGTTGCGAGGAGTCGTAGACATTGTCGACTGCTTGTCTTATCGTTACGCCTTGCGGCGACTCGGCAATCGGACTCTTTCGCCACTCGTCGCGACGAACAGTCTCCTCCTTTCTTTTTTTGGCGTGGGGGTTGACGTATGTCGTTCATATCAATTTCTTCTTCCGCTCCCCTGTCGACCAATCACGTCGCGTAGGAGGCGGAGCTCCGCGCGCTATGTACGTACTCTATATTTCACAGTGCTCTCTACACATACCGTACTGTAGCCACAAAAAAAAGATAGTGAGCCGTTAACTAGTCCTCTGAAGGGCTATCCCCTCTCGATGGCAGTTCAGATTCTTTTTTCACTTCAAAAGCAGACATCCACGCTTTTTGCTCGTCTTTTGTTCGCGCTGCAAGTATGATGCTTACAGCGCGATCACTGCAAGCGTCATAGACGTATTTGTACTCGTGTAGTGGCGTGACCTTGAATACATAGCCGTGTCGCGTTTCCATGGTCAATTCTTCGACTGTGCAATCGACAAGTGAAATGGAGCGTTCGGGTGACGGAGACGTTTCGTTTCGATACTCGACGAATCGTCCGTTGTGGACTTTGAAGAAGCGCTTTGTCCACGCTCCCCAGCCGCCTTTTTTCAATAGCCAACCTTTGTAATGATTCGTAGCTGCGAGATCGCTACTAGGATTCTTCTCGCTTGTAAACTCAATGTAAGAGCCAGGAATCAGTGGAATTTCGATTTTTTTTCTGGGCCCAGGCCCAGGGACATGCTTCGGATTAATGTAGCCATCGTCATTGGGTTTGTCAGCGTCAATATTATCATCATCCTCTGTGAGATCACAGCTGTTTTTAAGGCGTGAAATTTCAGATGCAGAAAAATAGACATCGTCGTCCTCGCTTAGACTGGACCTAGGCCCTGGATGTTCCATCGATTTCTAAATACATATATATTATTTATTTATTTATCTATTTATTTATTTATTTATTTATTATTGACCTGTTGCCGATTTATTTCTTTGATCAATTCGCTGACCCACCTCTGGCGGTCACGCAAAAGATTGGCCATAAAGAGAATCGATTTATTGTCGCCTTTTGAATTCGCAACGGCAGGCGTAATTCGAAAGAAGTGCTGCTTCGCTCTATCCGTCTCCTGAACCGAAGCCCCGCACAAAGTAATGACGTCGACGGGTTTCGTATCTGTCGTTTCTCGAAAGCACAACATCATGCCTTTGCCTTCCTTCATCTGACAGTAGTGCGTCACCCACGATTTTCTCAGCCCTTTCTTTTTCTGCATGGACAAATACCCGGTTACGACTCCTCCATGACATCTTTGCGGAGGCTGGGGCCCGGGTTCCGGGCCCGGGCCCCTCCCTTTCAAAAGTCTCTTAAAAAACGAACTGCTGCGCGATATTCGACGGCTTTTCCGACTATTTTCGATTTTTGAAGGATCGGTCATCGTTTTGGCGAGCGCTTTTTTTTCTCGCGATCGAACAAATGCGTCCGGTTCCGAAAGCGTTGGACCGATGGGCTTTCGAATGTCGCCGTTGCCGCCGCCGCCGCCGGCAGCGAACGTGGACGTCTGCGGAAAATCGGTGGTATCGGATGAAATAGAAGACGAAGAGGAGAGCGCTGGTCCCGACGAGTCCGACGCCTTCATCGCTACTTCCGCTTGTGATGATGCGTCACTACCTTTGACCTTTTCACCTTCTCTCGGCACTGATCGATTCCGTTCTGGCGGCTGTTTTTGCATTTCGACGAAGTGGACGGCACAATTCTTACTCGTACGTACGATGTGCACGCTCTTTCGCGGCTTCGATCCGCTCTCGAACTGCGGAGCGAGTGATAATTAGATAGGGAGACACCGCAAAACGCCGAGAGCTGGCGCAGAAAGCCCAATATTGTTAACAGCCGGCCTTCAGCTTTTGCGAGAGAAGACTAACTCACCGATCCGTTTATAGTAGACCTTTATATTAATTTCACTTCCACTATTACGTCACTCACAGGAGGAGGAGCCTTTTTCCCCCGCCACGTCTACGAGACCAACGTATTTCCGGTTCTATTAAATCTTTAGTCGCCAAGAAGGCGACATTTTACAATTCCCCTCAATATCACTCGATATTGTTGAACTTTTTCTCCTCGCAAAGTCAGCTGAAACGAATAGTACGAAAATGATAGTAAAAGTGACATGAGAACAGAATTACGTACGTACCGTGGTTACGGCAGAAATAAATTCAGAACTCTAAAACAAAACGTCGTCACAATTATAAACTATATATTCATGCGTTCTCACGGGGCAATCTCGATCAGGATGAAAGGATATCGAGACTGTTTTCTTCTGTCCAGCATCAACATTGCCCTATTTCCTTTATTACGCACGTGTCTTCACTGAACTTCCTCCCCACAACCATTTACCTTCATATAATCGATCTGAAAGAGCTTTGCTGTCGCCGAAGGCAAGGGATCAAAGACGAATTCCCCGCCAAGCTATAAGTAATTTAGATCTCTCCATCGAAATATCGGTCTGACTTCAAACCTTACCCGTTTGATAAGACTATTCCTAATATTCCCAATCTCAATTTCACGCGATATTCCGCCGCCGTGACTAGTAAAGGTCAACCCAACGGACCGCAAGGGTAATTTCCCAGCGTCAGACCCTAAAGAACCGAGCTAAGTAATTAATTGCTTCCCAAATGCATGCCAAATGACGTCACCTTCAAAAATGGGACTAATATCAGCAGAAAAGGTCGTCTCCCCTTCATTGGGAGTCTCCCAGCCACGTGTATATACATTAGAATCCCAACAACGGCCTCTCAGACGAATAGAACGCGCCACGTCCTGCAGGAAGAGACATGCATGCACTGAAAAATACCACGCGTTTCTTTACTTGAGTACTGAATTCGATTCGAGCGGTGTCCCTGTAACAATCGCTGGCCTGACTGGGAGAGAACTTAACCGAAATATCTCGACTTTCCCCTGGAGCGATCGACGCTTCCGTCGGAATGACGTCAAAAACAGGCGATCCGTCGCAATTGGCTCGACCACATTCAAACAATTTCGATAATTCGCCCTTTGGGGCGGCACTGTCGAGACGAACAGTAAAACGAATGACGATCGACGACGTATTCGAGACGCTAAACGTGTGAGTGCTGACGTCAACGCTTCCCGCCAGCAAATCTCCCATATCGAGACGATCTCCGTCAAGGCCGGAAAGACGAATAGTCGGATTGATTCCCGTGCCCAAGAAGCGGAGATTCAACGACGACGATTCGTCGCCGTAAAAGATCTTGAACGCTTCGTAGCACTGGGAAAAAGGAGAACAAAAACCCATATCTCTTTTATTTATTTATTTATTTTACGGACCTTTCCTAGTTGCGACGGAGCGAATGCGACTTGCATTGCATGTTTTTGATTGGGAGCGAGAGAACGAAGAGCGTTTCGCACTTCAAACGTGCCGTCGGAATCGAGAAAAGACGACGACAACTGAATTATTTTTAATTAATCGCGACTTGAACGAAGAATTATTCAATTCTTACGTGAAGACTTTCGTCTGATATATTTTTCAATAAAACCGTTTTCACTACTTGATGACCTTATGAGAATAATTTCGCCTCCCCAGTTCTCGCTCTATTTTTATATATACGTACCTCCGCACACTTGTCCGAAATCAATTGTAGTTCGTCCGTGATTGGAAGCGACGATTAGTTTCGGACGAACGACGGGAGCGTTCACTTCCAAATACAGCGTGTCTTCAAGTCTAAATAAATTCATTTGATTTCGTCGCAATCAAAACGAATATTAATTAATTAATACCTCAATTCTGGCGGCATTCCTTCGTTCCTCACAACGCCAACGAAACAAGGAATCGTTACTTTGGAGCATCGGTAGTCGAAATCTCGAACCAACGTCGAATACGCTTCCCAATATTCATCAGAACTATAGTAGATCAATTTATGAGCAAGAGACCCTCCTCGCAAGTCGTCAATCTAACCTCTTATCTAATAGTGGTCGTTCTGGATCCAGCATTGATACAGATGATTTGCCTCCCAGAACGGTCACAGACGAACTCGACGGCGTAAACGTCACTTTGGACCCACTACCGTCACTCTTACGACTACCACTCTTCTTTTTCTTAGACTTCAATTCCAAAACCATTAAAAAAAATTCCACCACCAAAATTCATATTTTACCTGTTGCTGTTGCTGTGGCAAAACGCATACGTCACCGGCATCGGATTCCTTAACAACGACGCCGTCAGATGTCGCCTTCATTTCATTGGCCTTCGCTTCGACAGCTCCCGGCTCAAATCGAGGCGAAAACGTCACGTCAATTGAACAATTCTGTCCCGCTTTTAGAATTCCCGTTATTGGCGACACGTTGATGGGAACGTCGTCTGGTAGGCGGAATTCAAAAGCGGCGATCGACGCCGTGACGGCGTGCCCTTGAATAACTTCCTCGCTAAGCGGACTATGGGTGGGATTCTCGACGAAAAGTCGAGCCGTGCGAGAATTGTGGAGAGCCGTCGGTTCGAATTGAACGACATTAGCGGAAAGACGAAGAAGCGGAAGAACGGCGCGACCGCGACACGACAGCGTAAAGTCTCGGCCAATAGCAGACTTACACGTCAACGAAAATTCATACTCCTGGATGGGGACCCCCCCCCCCGTTTTTACTTGTCTATCTCTCTCTCGAAAAACGAACTTACCTTAGGTTTCATTGGACTAAAAGTGACGTCAAGGGAGAACGTTTCCAAGGGTAGAAGCGTTCCAAATCCGTCGTTCGGTTGCACGTCAATAAACTGCAAGAAAAAAAACATGAATCTATAGGGTTATTTGATTATCGTACGTCGGGAAGGCGAACGAATCCGAAGGCTTGGAGAAGTGTCGATTTGTTTGCAAGCGTTATTGTCGTCGTTACCGACTCGTAAATAGTGCAAATGCCAAAATCGATGGAATCGACGTTGAATTCCAAATCGGAGCTGGTGACAGTCGCTCGAACCCGAAACGAAGCCGGACGAGCCTAAATACGAAAATCAAAGAACGAAACAAGGCACTCTTACGTTCTTTACTTGATCTGCTATACGAACGACAACGTGAGTATCGAGTTCTCCCGTCTCGCAGTCGAAAGATGACGACGTCAATAGCGAATCCCTTGGGAAAAATTTGAGTTGAGCTGAAAATGTCGATTCGGCTTGGACGAGTCCATTTTTGGGCAAAATTTCGAGATGATTTCTCATCGATTCGGACACGTCGAATTGAACTCTTTGCGCAATGTTTGCCCTTAAGGAAACCCCCATCATAGATCTATATAAAATCAGTCTCTAATACTACCTGTTTCCTAAGATAACAGAGCTCTGGTAGAGACGATTCAACATACATAATCTTAGATCTATTGTCTAGAAAACGAAATGAATATAACAATATAACTTTCTCTCTTTTTTACGTCATTTTTGACGTAGATTGGAATGTCGACTGCAAGACCCACAGCTTCAATTATCACCTGAAAAATTCAGCTCTAGAATTTGTATCCCCACTTTTATTTTTTACCTTATCCAATCCCGGATCGCTAAATCCTATTTGGAATTTTTTCAAGCATTCTCCGCAGATGAGAGGTTTGAAACAGAACGAAATTTTCACTTCCGCCCCGGGCTCAAGAACTCCAAACGAATTCTATAAAAAAATCGAGTCCTCTCCTCCTAATCTAAATTCTTAATTAATTAAAAAATACTTCAATGATTTCAATTTCGGCTTGAGAAGGAACTTCAATTTTCATTTCATCAATACCCAATGACGATTCATTGTTTAATTCGGAGATTTCATATTTCGTTGCCAGGGAACCCGAGTTGGCCAATCGAATCCCAATCACGCGCGTTTCTCCCAAACACGTCGTGGGAAAATCAACGCGCGTCGAACTTACGACAACAACGGATTTCTTCGTCCAACAATAGACCGGAATCGCGACGGGACCGGTTTGAGATTCGCAGTAAATCGAACCGCAAACGTCAACGTAATTCTGAAAAATCATATTAAAGATAATGAGATTCAGAAAGAGTGAAAATTACTTGAGGAGTAAAGGTTATGATCATTTGACACGTCATTCCCGCGGATAAAGGACCAGGAGGTGGAAACCTAAAAAATCAAGATTTTAAAAAAGAATTTTCTCTTTTCTCTCCTTCCCCCTTTACTGTATCTGAATGACGTCTTCAAGTTCATCCGAAAGACGAACGAATCGAAGATAATTCACCGTATAGGAAACATTGGTGAGAAGAGCTATCACTTTCATTTCATTTCCAATCACAAAATCCTCAATAGAAATAAATAAAAAGCACAAGACGATTTAATTAGCAATGTCTTACTTTGAAAACGATTTCTTCTGGATCACTTTTAAAGGCCACTCCCTAAAAAACGACATAAAGATACATACATATATTGATTATGACTGTACCTTGAATTTTCTTCCTGCAGCTATTTGCTCCTGAGTGGCATTCGCCTTGAGCAAGCTCATTCGTTCGCGTAGAATTCCCTAGAGAAAGAAAACATCGTATATATTGCGGAGATTTTTCTTTTAATTTCGCACTGATTCCATTGCAGTGAGCTCCCTACCAACTCGCCTTTTTCCCATCTAAGAAAATCGGCTTTAATTAAAATATCTAAATTTGAGCACGTATTCCACTAACGCTTTCATCTAAATCTTCAGTATCGATTTCTCTAAAAAAAGAAACCTTGATTCGTGACTAGTATAAATGATCTTTTACGGCTGCGATTCTTGAACAATGTTTTCGTCCGCTTTTTCATCTTCTATAGTATATTCAATTATTTCGCTGTCTTGCTGCTCAATAAGTGATTCGTGATCGTTGTCTTCTACTTCCTCTACGCTTTCTTCTTCAAAAGAAACTGCTACGCTTTTCTAAACAGATTTTAAAAATTTTCGCCGCTTAATTTTAGTCTCTTCCTTGTACCCCCTTTGATTCCCATTTATTTTGCCAGTGAGGTTTGTCTGCCCGTTTCTGTCTCGATTTAACAATCTTTTCTTCATTCGCTAATTTAGTCAAAATAGCCACCTAAAAAGATCAATAAAAAATAATAACGCTCGTGTTGCGACTGCGCAGTCTAACTTCATTCTGCCTCTGTTGTTTCCTAAATTCCCTATATATAAAAAACCCCTTTTTGACTAAGACCCTCTTTTCTAATGACTCCTTATACATTTGCTGCTTTTGATATGAAGCCAATTGCCTCTTCTTCAATATCACTTCGTCAGGATTGAGTCCAGCTTGGAGAGCCGCTTTCCTCTCCCTCATCTCCTCCTTCATCTCCTCCCTCTCCTTCATCTTAGCAATGGAATTCAACGCTTTCAAACTATCCTAAAACGCAGCATTGGATTCAAATATTCACACTCCTAAACTCCAAATCATTTCACCCTATTATCACGTATACTTCTTTTTAATCTAATAAGCGAATTAATCTTTTCCTTCAACTGATTGGCTCGCGCTAATTCCTCCTCAGATTCCTTTCGCTTCACTCTATAAAATGATCAAATTAATTGAATTTATTGAATTTATTTTAACCGTTCAAGTGTCTCCTGTAGAAAACGCGACGCTTTCGCTTGACTCTCCTTCGCCTGATCCATCAAAACCCGTTGTCTTTCTTCATACAACCGAACCATCTCAGCATGTTCCCTTAATTAAATAAATAAATAAGATATCATATTTATTAATTCTTTGTCTTTCACTTTCGTCGTCTTCTCTGATTGGCTTCCGCCGCTGCGGCCACGTGATACTCGTTCTCCAGTCGAGCAGCTGCCGCTTCTCTTTCCTCCTCCTCGTACGCCTTCTCTCTTCCCGCCAACTTTTCAGCTGACGTCATATAGGAATTATGCAACATGCTCACTTCATTCAATCGAAATCTAATAAATACGTGACGTCACGTTATTGATCACGTGATTATTTATTTATTTATTTACTCCGCTTCGTTGAGACTCTGTTTGATTTCCTGTTCTACGCCTTTTTCCGCGATAATTTCGTCTTCTAATTTTGCTACTTGACCCCCAAGTCTCTGCAAGGCCACACTAAAAATATATATTTTATTAATAAATCAATCATTTTTATTGATTGTTTTATGCCTTGAATTTTTTCTCTCTATTTCTTTTTCGATTTTTTCCTTTTCCAATTCCAAGCGAATTATTCGATCTCGACATTTTCTTAATTCTCGTCTGATTTCTTCCACTTCCGATTCCTGTTCGCTCACGGCCAAATTGACGTCATCAATCTCTTTGCGCAAGCGCATCATTTCAACTCGTTCCTAAAATTAAAATACGACTAAATTTAAATTCTAATCGAGCCTAGACTACCTTCATTCCTAGTTTGGCTTGTCCAGATAGCGTAAAACTAGTTTCTTCTTTCCTAAGTAATGACGCGAGGTCTTAGCGCGCGCGAACGCGAAAATCGCCCTCAAAACTGACTTTATAGACCAAGGAAGGCCTTCGTCGTCTAAATCGAGCAGAGAATCGTCTTCCGTTGATAAATCTTCGTCGTAGGAAGAGTCCGATTTCCCTAAACGATGTTCTCCGAATCTGATCGCTTTTCGGCACCGTATTTAGCTTTACTTTCGTCGGAATCCATATACGCTTCGCCGTTTGAGCTCATTTCGTCGTTTTCGTCGTGAAAAGTCGTCGAATCGACGAGAAGGCGCTCGTCAACGGAATCCATTCTCGTTACCTAGGAACGTTATACGGGAAAGTCAATATACACAAGAATCAATTTCACTTATTAGCAAAACACACTCACAAACATACACCAGTGATACAAAACTATAGTTTCACCTCGTATTAACAGATCGCGTGTGGAAGGAAAAAAAATTAGAATCAGAATCAGAAATAAAAAAATGAAAGTAGAGCAGCCCCCCCTACTACAACAGTACAAGTACATAGCACTGCACGTGTAGTAGAAAAAGAAGAAAACGAATGGACTTTTATATACACAACACACTAAGATTTTAGAGATGGGTTGCCTGGCTTTCGTCCAGATTGAGTATCCTCAATCTGTACTGCCTCGTTTGGTCGGAATAACGCCGATTACTTTCACCTCCTGAAGATGATGACAACGAAGAGGACTTGTGATGACGCGACGGTTTCCCTGACGACGCGTCGATAATCTGTTGCTTGTTCTGCAGGAACGAGACTTTCGATTTCAAGCTCTTGAGCTCCTCTTTCATTTCTTTTATTTCTAAATTGGTCTCCATTTCCTTTCGTTTCAATTCCGTGTTCTCCTTTTTTAGAACCTATAGACACATAAGTCTCGTGGAGGAGGAGGATATAATTCCCTTACGACGGTCTCTCGAAGAAGATCCACTTTATCTGACGTGAGTTTCTTCACTTCGTTCTGCAGCTGCTGAATCACCCGCGCCATAATATCTAAAATAATAATCAATACATAGTCTTATAAGAGATTATTTTTAATTAGCTACCTACCCTCTTCGGATTCAGACGACTGAGAACTAGCATTGGAAGAAAAGACAGCACTCGAGACAGAAAGACTTGCCTGCTTATCCTAAATCAAATCTCTTCTTCTATATATATATATGCAGATCAATAGCACTTGACTTACGCTTCCAACGACCCTTCGCTCCTCACTATCAACACTCTCTTTCCGATGATGATGATGATGATGATCTTCCGCCTTGGGCACCTCTTCAGGTGGCGCCGCTGCAACGGCTCCTCCTCCTCCTCCACTGATGAGCGAATTCATGGAACCAAGGGGCGAGTGCTCGAGCGAAGATGCGCCACTCGTCGCCACGGGAGAACCGCAACTTCCGCTACTCATCAACCCAGCAGGATGACGATAATGAGAAGAGGGTTGATGAATCGATGGACTATAAGAAGCGGGAGTCGACGATCCAGATTGATTCAAATAACTCATCATCGTCGTCGTCGCAACCGGAAGCCCTTTTACGGATTGACTGTGAAGAGATACTTGGACTTTTTGCAAAAGCTCTTGTCTAAAAAGAAATAAATAATATATACTTCATGACGTCATATCCTACTGTACCTTCGAGCTTTGCTCTTCTGTCTTTTCAATCGCATTTCGTCGCTGTCGAACGTTTCCGGGTTATTGTCGACGTCTCCATCGCGTGGACGGTAAACAGTCTATATATAAAAATATATTATATATAAAATTATTAATCGATATTGAATGCTTACTTTCTCTCTTGGCAGCGTCGCCGCGTTCATGCGTTGCAATTCGAGATCGTGACTCATGCTGGGAGCGAAAGGGGAGAAGGGCATCACGGAATGAGCGACGGAACCCGAATCGATGGAATGACGAGGGCGACGCGGTCCCAAATGTGGAAGCGAGTCCGATTTCGCAAAAAGACGCGCAAGCCGCGGCGAATTCTAAGAAAAAAATCCCCCAAATCAATCAATAAATAAATAAAAAAGAGTATTTTATATATTTCAATTCACATCCGCTTGGACGTCCAATTGCTTCAATTTATCTACGAGATGTTGCAAGAGAGTTCCCCTGGTGCGAGTCTACGTATTTCCCCATCGTTTGATACATAGCTATATTCTATGACGTCATGACTTACTTCTAATTTGGTGAAAACGGGGCCTTTTCGAGCCGCCGTTTCCGCGTTTATTAATTTCGTCAGAAGCCACTCGCGAAACTCGGGACCCTAAAGTAGTGACGTCATAATTTTTGAATTTCTTAATAATAAAAAAATCTCGCCTTTGAAAAAATGGCCGGAGACGGAAGAGCCGGCCCAAAGTCGGGCACTTCACCCTTACTCACAACAGACACTTTGTAGCGAGTATTCTCCGCGAGAGGATCGATGACTTGAACTACAATGAACACGTGGAGGAATTGAGACGCGATGGAGCCAGCAACGAAAGGAGTCGAATCATTCTAAAAAACACCATTAAATTGTTATGATTAATTCTATTAGAAATAATACTTGAAATACGACGGTGACAATGTCATTTCCTATGTGACGTTTTCTCTCCAATTGCTGTCGATCTCCCTTTTCCTTATATGGAAGCAGGGTGGACACGTGAAACATGACATCCCTTAGGAGGAAAAACATGTCACGTGATATAGAAATCATTGAATAAACATACCTTCCTTTGAATTCAGTATAAACAGAACGAGATCCAGTCGTCTCATTCTTAGTATCAAGACCCCCAGCATAGCTAAAGAAAAAAATAAATAAATAAATAAATAAAAAATGAATTTTTCTTTACCCTTGAAATCCTTTGAGGTCGACCGTATTTCCTATGACGTCAAGAAACTCTTCCATCGCGGCTCCATGATGTTCATTCCCAAACATCTCCTCCTCCTCCGTTTGACCGATGCGTTGAAATATGACGCCAAACTTGTGCTTCGTCTGCAAATTATGCTCGTCGAATTTCAACACCCAACCCGGAACCTATCAAGAAATAATAAAAATTTATTATTATTATTATTATTATATATTCAAGGACCTCGTCTCCCGTAGCGGGACGCATTCGCGCCACGTGTTGCTCCTTTAAAACATATTTGGCAATATCTTCGGGTCGCGGATCCTCCGAAGGGAACTCGGACGTCGGTATAATTTGCCAAAACGTATCCTGTCGCGTTCTCGCAATGACGCGATATTCTTCCCAACTTCGCGTCGATTTAGACGGCTGTTGATTGGCTAAAACGCATCGAACGGACATGAGAAGTGGACCGAGATAATCATCAAGGCAATAGAAATTCTCGTGATCCTAATAAAATAAATAAATATATATATATTATTATTATTTTCTTTGTACTTTATTTAGAAAGTGACGTCGATAATTCATTAGCATTTCATCGGATTGAATTTTGCATTCAATTGAATTTTTATCTTTTTCTTTTTCCTCGTCCGTTGGCGACCAGCCGTGACATCGAAAGCCCTCGCTTGGTAACAAAATCATGGGGCGTGGTCCATCCTTTTTCAAAATCTAAAATCAATAGATATATATATTAATTTTTTTCTTTGGCGTGGCCGAACCGCGTCGACTCGACGTGCCATGCTGGCGCTGCGAGCATCCTGCGCGAAAATCCGAAAATAGAAAAAATTTGCACGTCGTTCTGAGAATGTCAGTGACACCTTATCAGGCCAAGAACATCGTTGATCATCCAAACGATCCGTTTGAAAGTCGAAGAGTAGGTCAAGCAACTAGAAGACGTAAAATAAAAAAATAATTTTTTTTCTGTTTGTCCTCTACCTCTGAATCGGGTCGATTGGCTCGATTGGTTTGCGTCGAGGGCGTGGTGGCGGCTCTGACGTCATTCTTCCGCTCGGACGAGATCGCTCGTTTGAGTCTAAAACGAGGAAATAGAGCGTTAAAGAGTGCAACAGAGATACGAAATTAACAACAACTCGCCTTCGCGGTAGCGTCGACATGAGAAATCGAAAAAGAAAGCTAAATTCGGTCGAGTGAGACTGTCGAAGAATCCGTAGGAAGAAGGGGCGCCCCCCCTGCTTTATTTCGAGCCCTAATCAAACAAAGAGAGCGAGCGTTAGACAAGCAAACGGTTGACAAGGCGCAAAGTCCGTCTGCGCGGGTGGCGCCCCCACAGCATATGAACAAAAAGGTGCGTAGAAATCCTAAAGTCTCGTCGAACGCCCTTCGTTCGAATCCCGCAGCGATCCCGTGCTTTTTTACGAAGAGAACGACAGGTGAATTTATGAGGGTTCGCCTCTATTGTGTTTGCGTGTAGCGGTCAGGATTCGCGGTGGCGTCGCGAAGAACGCTTCTCGCGATCGTTCGAAAGGCGCGCGTTCGATTTCCGCGAAGGAAACGCTCGCGGCGCTCTCGAGGGAGAAGTAAACTCACCGATTCGAACCCGGGTGCGATCGTTTGTCGACTTGTCGCGTCGTTCGGGCACTGTTCGTCGCCTGCACTGCACAAAGGTGTGCGGGGGGAGCGTCGACTAAAAAGGGAGACTCGCGGCGCACGCCAGCGTGGTACTGTACACTAATTCGGAAATCCGGGCGACGCGCTCGTCGCGCTCCGCCCTCGACACACTCTAATGAAAACGCTAATGAACTGGGGGGCCCCCAATGCATTCTTTCTTTTATTCGACTCGGTTTTTCTAAGCATGTCCTGCTTTGATAATAGTGACGAAATCGGGCTTGAGAGACGCTCCTCCAACCAGAAATCCGTCCACGTCTCCTTGACGACCGAGATCCGCGGCATTTCCGGCATTCACCGAACCTAATAGAGAAAAAAATATAAATATTTTTCTTATATCTTTCTCTTGCCTCCGTATAGAATCCTCGTTTGAATTGCCACGTCAACTGACACATTTTTCTTTAGCCATTCCCTTAGTTGAACGTGAACCTGTTGAGCCTGTTCTGGAGTCGCCGTCTTGCCGGTTCCAATGGCCCAAACAGGCTCATAAGCAATCACAACGCTACTCCAATTACCACCCACGTGATCTATAAAAATCAATAAATAAATAATCGCGATAAAGTGTCTATAGTACCTGCTATGAATTTCATTTGTTTGAATATGACTTCTTCCGTTTTTCCGGCTTCTCTTTCCGAAAGAAGTTCTCCAATGCATGCAATCACTTTGAGACCGGAATTCAACGCGTGACCCACTTTTTCACCGATCAACTAAAAATAAATATTTATCGAAAAACTACACGTGATCGGACCGGATCACGTGCCTCATCCGTTTCTCCGAATTTATGACGTCGTTCCGAATGACCCAAAATGACCCATTCGGCTCCAACATCCTTAATCATTTCGGCACTAGAAAAATAATGAGGGTATACTGGTGAAAAGTTCTCTTTTTCTACCTAATTTCGCCGGTGAAGGCCCCTTTCGTTTCTTTGTAGCAGTTCTGGGCTGCTACTCCTATTCCTTTCGGCAATTTATCGCGAACGTAAGGAACGTAGAGAGCGGGCGGAGAAACGACGACATCTAGAGTGCAGATCGGCTTTGAGAACGAGCCGAAAAGTGAGATCGTCTTCCGAGATTACCAATGTCGGCGGGAAGAGGCTCTTTCGTGAGAAATGCGATGATTTCGTCGACGCTCTTCTTTGTTCCGTTCATTTTCCAGTTGCCGCCCACGAAAAAACGACGTTCCGATGCCATTATTGCCGTTGTTTTTTGAGAAGCGATAGTAATCGTGCGTGCTTTAGCGTGACGTAGCGCGTATCCAAGGACGATTGACTAAAAAATAAAAAAAGCGCAGATACAGAAAAATCGCCAGCAAGCCATAAGAAAAAAGTCTAGCATTTTTGCACGTTATTTTCTACGCTGTCCATCCACCCTTTCACCTGAGCATCCGACGCGTCAATGAACTTACTAGTACCATGATTACAATACGTGTTGTTTTCGACGACATTATAAACTGGAACGCACGGATGATCATCAAAAATATGTACGAGCTCAGGATATTGCGTCGACCAAGGCGGCTCCTGATAATTGACTCCCTTCAGTTGCTGCTCAAAAGTGCCTCCCTTCAGAAATAAAGAAATTAAAGTCGTGACATGGTTATTGGCTTGTATAACTCACTGGTTTGCAGTCATCCTTTTGCCACGTCAAACCGCGATCATCAATGTGAACATCAAGAGTGCAATTAATGTACGTATTGTTAAAAACTTGATTTCGACGCCCACCGCCAATAAAACTGCCACAATGGCAATTAACAAACATATTATTGTAAATACTGTATCCACTCATCTTAAAAAAAATATTAAAAATGCGAGGGGATTAGTAGTAAGCCTGAGTTTTCTACCTGATCATCTAGATATATAGCTTGAATGGAGGGCGATCCCAGAACGATTGTCTCGTCCCATGTAATGTTCGAAAACGTATTATTCGCAATAACGTTTCCTCGATCTATCCAATTACGACCCGTATAAAAAGCACCGGAATCCGACACTTCATAGCACACGTGATCAACGTGATTATAAGAAAAAACGCAATTATTTCCTGCGAGGAAAATCACTTATTTATCTGTGATTCATCACGGAACTTGCCTCCTCCTAGAATCGCCGCGTGTGGTCCACCAGAAAAATAATTCTCCGTGTACGTATTTCCCACGCCACTCCAGCCTAATGCTGGCTGATACGTTCGTTTCCAGCGACCCCAATGCGTCACACGACAGTTCCTCATCGTGTTATTACCAGGGGAAAGCGATTTCTCAACAAAAACGCCACTCAGACGATTTTTTTATAAAGGAGCCGCGGTACCTGATCTCCACCGGAGACGTGAATCCCGCCACACCCGTTTCCGCGTACGGTAATATTATTAATTATGTTATTGAGACCCGATATAGAGAGAGAAGTCTCTCCGTTGTCTGAAATGTCGAGCCCGTTGAGATGAACGTGGGAAACTGCATGCAGGGGGGGGGGGGGGGGAAATGAGTGAGTGAGAGGAGTTGACTATTATTCTCATACCGTTACTGAACGAGAGAGCCGTTCCTCTCGCGTAGCGAACGTTCAAAGAGTCAAAAGTCAAATAGGAGAGATCGGAGACGCTAAGGACTGATTTTCCAACAGAGACATAAGCCTCACGGAGGGAGAAATATAAAAACTAAGGGGTCCCCCCTCATAGAGACGACTAAAAGCTTACCTGTCCTGACTGAAGAGGTGTAGGAGGATAGAAATAGAGAACGCCCTCGTCTCGATTGATGTAATACTAAAACACATCATGCCAAATCAAATTCAAACACCCAAAATATTTTTAATAGCTTTACTTCAGATGGCGAGTCCAGAAAATCAATAAGATTTAGAGCATAAAATCTCGCTTTTGCCATTGCATCTAGACATTGTCAATAGATTAAAATTCTTCACGTGGTTATATAATTGTACTGTATAAAAATGGAGTAGCTGGGTCAATCTGAGCTGTGCAATTATTGACGTCAAATTTCATCACGTGCACATAATTATCAGCCCAATCAAATTTCCAGTATCCGTGCAACCAGAGAGTAGACACATTTTTCCAATTTTCAGCCCTGAACATCATATATTGAATAAATAGAAAAAATCCATTATTCATTATTGAATCATACCCTGAACAATTGAACTGAATTGTCGTAGGATTAATGACCTTTTCTACAGACATCCATTGCCACATTCCAGATGAAAGAATATTGGGATGACGAGCCAAAATCATTGGCTAGAAAAAAAACGTTATTTCTTCTTATATGAAATATATTATCTCTCGCCTTTTACCTCATCGTTGTAGAAGAGTTCCATTTTTTCATTCGAACACGTTCCCAATTCTCCTGACGTCAAATTCCCGTAATTAGTCATATTCAAACTCTTCAAATTCGCCTTCACAGAAGAATAAGATTCTCCCAAACGCAACACACCCATACCTTATAGACATTAGGCCCAATTTCTGACGCAGCTTCAAAAACGGACGATGGAATAAGTTTTCCGGCCAAAAAATTGACAATCTCGCCATTGTAAGCACCATACCTCGTATAGATATCTCAAAAAAGGATTAAGCTCCCTTGTTTCGCTACCTTATCGGCGATTTCTCGCTTCCTGAGTCTTCGCTGGTCAAAGTTAGTGGAGTGGCCGTGAAATCGTAATTTCCCTTTCTCAGCATCACGTTGACGCCTCCTGACGAGTTCTTCGCCGTTCGAACGGCATCTTGGGCTTTCTGTAGCGATTGAAATGGCCTTTCCATCGTTCCCGGGTTGGAATCGGCGCCGTTCGAAGCTAAAACAGAGATGCGCGATGTTTTGTCGCTTTTTTCTTCCTACGTACGATCAACGAAGTATTGTACGTCGCTGGTTGCTCCGGCGAGAAGAATGAACAGGTATAAACCTATCGTTCGCGTGGAGGTCGTGTCCACCATCTTGTCCGCCATCTTGGTCACGCGCGTGCTGCGTGATGCCTTGCATCATGCTTGCATAATCATAAATTGCTGACTTCGCGGTTTCGACGCCGTTAGCGTCCGAAAAGTCACACCTTTTCGTTTAAAAGTCACACCTTTTCGTTTGTGCCAATGGGCGCGCTACGTTAGTCCAACGTGACCCCCAACGGACCAATGAGCGCGCTGGGCGGAGCTACACGGTTCAAAAGCGAAGCGCACACCGATCTTCCTTCAGTTGCGGCTGAGGGTGGGTGCGTCGCGGTTCGCCGCGTCTCATCCTTGAGAGGACTGGCTCGGGAGATTTGGCAGAAGGCAAGGAAGGATAGTTGGAACTCAGCGTGGCCCACGGTTAATTCCGTGCCGGAGCCCGTAAGCGGGGCGATGGGGGGCTTCGGCCTCGGTTTACGCACTGGGCAGACGGATCGTTCGAGGTCTTATTGTCGTCAACAAGCACGATCCGCGTTAAGCTGAGTGGATACGGCTTGGAGGGGGTGTTCAACTATGGTCTGGTTGCCGGCACTTTTCTCACCCGAACGACGCGATTAGACCAACGATGATCCAGCCCAGGAGCCTTCGATTCCTCCATTGCACTGTCTTCATTGTCGACTCCTACAAACAGCGGTCAGCCTCTCTCCATTCCACAAGGCCCGGTTCTTCTCAGGAAGACATACCGAAGGCTTTGGTACCAGCGCACCGGGGTTTCGGTATTAGGGGCCGATCCTCATCCAGGTGGGTACTGAATGGATTGGCCGAGGACCCGCAACTCGCCCGAAAGTTTTTGGAAGGGGGTCATCGCTTTGCGAAGACTCACCTGGGCTACGAAGCGTCCGAACCTCCACGCGGTGTAGCCTGGATAACGCTAATACGGACGCAAATCAAAAGGTACGTACAACGATTATTTGACAGATAACTAACTTCTTTTTTTTAGGTTGGAGCGATCGAAAGAACTGCTCGTCGTCCGAATCAGAATTGAAGTCTTTTTTGTAAGCATTTTGTTGTGGCGCAGTGTATAAAAAATAAAGTGAAGAAACGAGCAATTCTCGGCGTTTTTTTTCTCCACGAATTCGCGCGGCGTACTTCACACACAGCGCACGCTATCGCGGAAACGATGGAGTCTGCCGTTAGTCTGTTGCGACGAGCTGCCGAGCTCGATTCAGGCGAAAAATACAGCGAAGCGTTAGTTTGCTATCAAGAAGGAATTCAGCTCTTGATCGGCGTCGTGAAAAGTCCGTTTGGGAGGGTTCTTCCGCTTCCGATCGATCGATTTTCGCATTTTCCAGCGTTGAAAGACGGCGAAAGAGCGTCAGCATTGCGCGAACAAATAACGAAATACATGGATCGCGCCGAAATCGTCAAGCAATACGTGACGACGAAGAAAGCGAGTACGATGGGAATTCGAAGCTCAAACGCATGCTCATCCACTTCAATTTCCGCGATTTCCGCAGCTGGACCTCACCACGAACGAATTAGCATCGCCGAAAACGCGCAAGGCTTCGGCTACGAGCGCGTTTTCGCGCGTTTTCTTGACGGATCGGTAACCCACGTCGAAATAGAAGATCCTTACATACGAAACACACACCAGGTACAATCGTAGGCAAATCTCCACGAACTCTCTGTCATTATTATAGATTTATAATTTTTTGCGATTTTGCGAACTATTAGTGACGGCTAAGTCAGTCAAGAAAATCCTACTCACGACTGGTTTCGAATCAGAGGCACGTTTAGCATCCCAAATTAATTAATTAATTAATTAACCGGTTAAAAGGAACAGAGAAGTCGGCTAGCGGAAATAGGATCTAGTCTAAAAGGACACGGAATTGATTTGACTGTGACCTACTCCGAGACACTCCACGACAGAGAAATAAGGCAAAAAGAAAAATGAATACAAATTCAAGCTAAATCAATAATCAATCTCCTCAGGTTTAGCAATGGATGGACAGTGAAAATCGGACGCGGACTAGACTATTTCAAGGCAACAAAGGTCAGCGTATAAAAAACTAAAAAGAGGGACGGGGATCTCATTTATTTTTCAGGGGCGTTTTTCAGTCGGATTTTGCAATTTCAATCTACGTTTGTGTCACGAGACTACAATTGATATATATCACAAATCGGATACAGTTCAAGTCAAGTGATCGCGTCATGACATCGAAGCGGTCAACTAATAATAATTAATCAATTTATGAACTATTTTATCATGTTTTCTTTTCTACCTTTGCTGTGGAGTCGAGCAATCTCTGCGACGCTTCGTTTAATTTCAAATTCGTAGAGTGTAGATCCTAGAAAATAAATAAATAAAACAAATACATTTGCATATGAGCCTTACCCTTTGCAAAGAATTAATTTCAAAATTTTTTTGCTTCAGCGTTTCCTTCGTCGCTTGCTTCTGCACCTCAAGCTAAAAAACGATCATAGATACATCAAAATCAATAAAAATAAAGTGTTTCTTGCCTTATATCTTAGTTCATCTTCTGTGTACATACAATGGTGTCCTGACTTTCTCTGTGAGCTCTCTTGTCTCTGCTGCTTCTGTTGATCCTGAAACTTTCTTCTGTTCAGCAAAGCTTCGTGGAGTCTCTGCGCTTGATCCAACTCCTCGTGGGATCTCTTCAGAGATTCGCGAAGGAGCTGAATCTCGGCGTTTTTATCACGAAGCTCTCTCTAATAAAAGAGTTCAAATCAAAGTAATAGGTATCGTAATACGAATAACTCGTAATCCTTGAATTTTAGATGAATTATCTCCACTTTCGGACTCGTACTCCCTACGCAAAAATCACCAAATTGTCGCTAATCCAAATTCTAATTTCTAACCTGAGTCTTTTCAAATCCTCTTCATATCCTTCGAGCAATTTTTCCTTTCTCTCTAATCTCCCGTTTAGTTCCTGTATTTGACTGCCCAGTTGATTGGCTGCCTTTGCCCGTCCACCCCAAACCCTCTCCCTCGATTCTGGATCCATTTTCAAAACGCTTTTCGATCCCTCCATCCCTTTAACGTCCAAACAATTACTCAGAGTCCGCACCAAAGACAAGTACTAAAAACAAATATTGAAATTAGATTTTTTTCTACGTTTCTCCCCCTACGGATTTCTCGCTTCTATCCAAAGCATTCGTAGCTTCTCTCAACGACACAGGAGTCGTAGGAATCGTCTGTATTCCTTCAGTAATAGCAACAGTACTAGTGCCACTCTCCTCCTATTTGAATATCACATGTTCTATCTATGATATATGACGTTTACTTGCCTCTGTTGTTGTGCTTGTGCTCCTATGCTTCCGATTTCCCGTCTTCAAGTCTTTCAACTCTCGTTTAACAAGCACCAATTCTCGAAGCGCCTGTTCGTGACTGGGAGCTAAAAACATACGAAAAATCAAATAAAAAATTCGTTCTCCTTTAACTTTTCGCACCCAACGGTCTCGCTTCTTCTAAAAGATTGATTCTTTCTCTAAGTTGATGTATGGCTGCTCTCTGTCTCTCTACTATCTGCCCCTGTCGCTCGAAATCCTCGTGCTTCATTCTCAAATCCACCAACACTTCTTTCTGTTTTTCTAGCTTCTTCAATACGTCTTCCTTTTCTTTTTTCTCTCTCATTATCTCGTCGACTAATTTTTCGACTTCTTTTCCTTGTTCTTTTGCCTCTCCCAGTCTCAATTCCAATAATCGTTGCTGTTTTTCAATCTCCCTTTTGTTCTCTTCCAAGCTCTTTGCCTGGCTTCGCGAAATCGACTCCAATTGCTCGATTTGTTCCTCGCGCTGACTAAGAAGAACTTCTCGATCAACTTTTTTTATAAAAAAAACAGTAAATAGGAGAAATTTTATAAGGAAACTCTTACTTGATTTTTTCTTGAGCTCTTCTATCGTCCTTTTCTGTCTTTCGTCCATTTCACTCGCCAAATCCGACAACCTTGCTTCCATTCCAGCCAAATCTTGTCTCAATCCATCGCACACGCAAATCTGCTCTTCGCGCTCTTGCTGAGCCACGGCCAAATGTTTCCTAGAAGCACAACCACCACGTCAGAAAACACGAAATTTTTTTAAAAAATCACCTTAGCGTCACAACCAGATTTTCCAGCTGCTGCACTTCGTAGTTCTGAGAAAGAGGCGGTGGTGGAGTTGATACAATTTCCTTAATCCTTGATGATTGGCCATCTGATTCGGTCTCACCCTTTTCCAATTCTTCGTTTTCTTTTGTGGTGGCTCTCACTGAAACAAACTGAGCTTGAAGTTCCTTACTCTCGGTTATAGCAGCCAATAGTTTCTCCTCCAGTGCTACAATAGTTACAGCGTGCTGACGACTTTCCTCCTTCATTAGATATTATTAAAAAGGCAATGTCTTTTTTGAAAATTTTACTCACCCTATATAATTCAACTTCCTGTCTAAGTTCTTTTTCGAGGGACTCCTTTTCCAATTGAGCTGAACTCTTAGATAGAGTTTCTCGTTCTTGAATTGTCTGCAATTCCAACTGAAGTCTCGTCTGAAAAGAAAACTCGCTATTATTTCTTATTAAATTTCCATATCAATCAATATACGTGATTTTCTTTGGATTGAAGCAAGGACTCGTTCATCTTCGAAATCTCTTCATCTTTGAGCTGAATAGCCTAAATAAATAATTCATATCCTTTGTCTGTATTTTTTCTATGCTCACCTGTTTCATTTCCTCGATTCTCTTTTCTAAATCTTCTCTTTCGTCGTGTAGCTCTTTTGAACGTACCTCAAAGCCTTCTCTTTCTCTCTCCACAGCCGCCTTTAGCTTTTCCTCCTGCTCAGCTAAAATCGACGCTATTCTCTCGTCTCTCTCCACTTCAAGTTCCTTCTTCAATTGAGCCACGGAATCAGCAGAAACTCCCTCCTTCATTTCCCTAACCCTAATAAAGATACAACCCCAATTCATTGCACTTTGATGATTCTACGGACCTTTGATCAAGAGCGCTGCACTTTTGCTTCATCTGAGCCAAATCGTCCTTCAGCAAACCAACCAAATTAACTAAATCTGAAAAAAAACGTTGCTAAAGGTTGGGACTAATTAATTCTGCTATCATTCCTTACCTTGATCTTTCATTTCTTCGCCGAATGCTTCTTCTATGCTTCTCCTCAATGTTTCGCTCTCTTGGAGATGTTTCTTTAATGCGATTTGATTTATTTGAATTAATTTTGTGAGCTCTTCTTTTAGCCACGCCATTTTCTCCGACATTTCAATTTCCTGAATTTCTCCACTCACTTCCTCAACAAAATTATCGTCTTCAGAAAACTAAAATTCTTAATTAATCATAGAATTAATTTCAAATATTAGCAACATTTAATTTTGATAAAGCACTTTGAATCGAGCCAAAACACTCAAATTCTCTCTTCTCATCAGCTTCAACCTTAATTCAAAAATAAAAAAATCATTAAATGATTGATTTATTAATGCTACCTCCTTTATTTTTGCTTTCACGTTTTGAATTTCTTCAAAAAGACGTTGTCTCTCCTCTTCGTGCTGCTTCACGTGACCAGAAATGACGTCACGTCCACTTTGACTCCGAGCCAATTCCCTCCCATTCGCGAGACCCGACAACCGACACAAATTATTACAAAAAAACAAAAACTAAAAAAACAATAGAACATGGAACATGCCATCTCTTTTTCCTTGAACCTTTTTACTCACATTCTCCTTTTCTTCTTCCATTTCCTCCGTGATTTGCTTCAATTCGGCTTGACTAACTTGCCACTTCTCCTTGAACTGTTTCAACTGTTTTTCCGCGTTCTCATTCATTTCCCTATTGGCGCTAATCTGCTGATGAGCGGCATCCAATTCGCCCTGCAAAACACTAATTCTCCGAGCACGATCTTGAACACATCGCTCAGACGCCTGCAATTGCTAAGAAAAAATGAAAACAAATACACTGTATATATATAGTGAACGAACCACTTTGACTCTTTGCAACTGAGTCTGAAGTTGTTCCGTTAGAGAATCCCTTCTCTGTTGTCTCTGAGTCTTCAGCTGAGTCACCTTAGAGATACATACACATGTATCTATCATCTATATTCTTTTCTCTTTTACTTCGGATTTGAGTGAGGTGACTGTGACTGATTTTTCCGCACTTTCTCGTCTTAGTCTCGTCATTGTTTTCGCTGCGTCGGTGCTCTGCGTTTTGAGCGCGTTTTTCTCCTCCGTCAAAGCGGCTATCGTCTTTCTCTGCTGCGTCAAATCCGTTTTCATTGCGTCAACAGACTCAACAACCGCCATCAATAAGTATATAATTTTTATTAATAAATGTGTGCTTACCTTTTCTAATTCTTGACTCTGTCTCAACGTTTCTTCGTCGACCCGGAATCTCGCAATCTCGTCTCTCAATTCTTCGATTACTTTATCCTTTCGATGGCACTCCGCTTCGAACGCGGATAAACGACTCAATTCATCGCCCATCTTTAATAGACGCGTTTCCATGTTGATATCAGATCGATCCGAAGCCGATTTAGGACGAACACGGCTAAAAATTCAATTATTTAATTATTTATTCTAATAATTATTGATAAACCTTAGCGTATACGGGGTTGTTCTGCTAAGCGGACGACTTAGAACGTGCCCAGACTATACAAATAAAATAATTTATTTAAATATTTAATGAGTAATATTTACGGAAGGTGTCAAAGATGTGCGCTGTTGCAAATCGAGTGACCGGCTAAATTGTGGAATTTTTGGCTGTCGATTGAGAGGAGGACAAAACTAAAGAGAAAATTAGTAAATATCTCTAATTAATTAATTAATTTTTTCTACTTCGCGACGTTCCATTTTATAGCTCATTTCAATCCTATAAGGTTTTCCGCGTATTGAATAGTCAAGAAAAATAACCGTTTTTAATTAATGAATTTTATTTTTTCTGAAAATTGGATATCATGTCCGAATTTGATGACGTCATTGTGCGCGAGATAGACGGCGGCGTTTTGCACTCTAGCCTCGTTTACGTACGTCCCGTGCGCCGAATTGCAATCGAAAAGTACGAAACATTGATTTTCGTCGTCGTCTCGTCGCTCTATGACGGCGTGAACGTCTTCGATGCCAGCCGACTGGTGAAAGAAATCGATCAGAAAACGCCTAAGCCCCCTATCCTATGAAATCTCTTACGTCTAACTGAATTTCACATTCTTCGGCATTCTTTCCTATTCTTGTCGTCTGTCCTAAGTCGACGACGCCGTCTGCCGAACGTAGAACGCCGTGTAACGCTTCCATTGGGGTGGGTGTCGTTTCTACGGTAACCTCGATTTGTAACGTGCGCTACGAGAGCACAACACAAGTCTAAAAAAGAAGAATCTTCCATTGATAGCCATGTGGCACTACATGTGGGCTCACGTATCGTTTCATCTCACCCGATGGTTTCCGCGAGACGATCGCACTCGAATGTACAGCTCACGTGCACAAAGACGAATGAGATGCAAACTTTTTCTACAGACGAATCGTGCTATTTCTCTTCACTACGGCCCTACTCATACCTCAACTCGTCGTTCTTCTAATGTAAGAGCGAGAGAGCATTCGTTTTGCTTATGACGACTTGCTGCCCGCAGGGAAGAAACGGGTACTCGCTTTTGCGAGCCCAGTCTCTTTAATCTTCTCGTTGCAAGCATTTGTTTCACTCTCTTTACGATTGGTAAGCACGATGATTACTTCTATAGGGGGACCTTATTTATTATTGGTACTGTAGGGTTTACCGTTCTCTTTTCAACCATGGAACCGATTCCGTGGCAAATCAAACTTCTTTTTCACATTTTTGGTTGTGCGAGTGCCATTCTTGGAATTATTCAAATTTCCTACGTCGTACAAGGAACGGAATCATGTGTAAGTACTTTCACCTCTATGATTATAATAATTACTTCTTATTCTTTGTAGAAAGAAAATGTAGCAGCCCTCTATTATCTTTCCATGGCCCTTGCAATATTTTCCGGCTTCAGTATAGGTACCCACACCCCTCAATTAAAAAACTAATTCCTATGCGATTATTATTGTGGACTAGTTTTCTTTCTTCTCTCCATACCATTTTGGATTATAAATCGTCTCTGCCCGGAAGCAGTCTTAAACAGACGAAGCAAAGTGGGAATTTGCTACGAGCCAGTTCGCTGTTGCAACTGCATATGGCACGTATAGAAAAAAAACAAACAACATATAGAGAGACAGCTACACGTATATACATACTAAGTTACAAAGACAAGGAATTTAGTTCAGGGGAGGGGAGGAGTCTCGTAATAAAATACATATGTATCTAGGTTTTATATTTTCTCACTGGTCTCTGTTCCCCTAAGGGATCGCTTACAAAATACTTGTCCCACATGTCGTGATACTGAGACGGATTGCCCCACGGTTTGAATTGCCCGTTCCAATGAACGAGCTTCGCTTCGCTCAAAAAATGACGCGAATATCGACTACCGGCACTCCACCCTCAAATCAATAAATCAATAAAGATTATACCCCCACCATATGAAATTTCTACCTAAATGTCGCACGTGCCATAGTGGATCGAGTCTAGAGTACTTCTGATGAAAAACGATCATTACTGGAGGCTGGGAGGCGCCGCCCCCGCTCTGACCGCCCCACAAGTTTTCCTTCACGTTTAGCACATTCCATTCCTCCAATTTTTCACTAATGCTATTCTCGCGCCACTTGAACACGTCCGTCACAAAAACGCCCGTATTAAATGAGCACGTGTCGGGCGGAATTCCCAATTTTTGAACGTGCTGATTCGCATAGTTCAAAAATCGAACATAGGAATTCTTAATCAAAGATAATTAATTAATTAATTAAAATTAATCAAAAGTGGTTGTTCTCTACTTGAAATAAATTGAAACGTTTCGCAATTGCACTGCAATCGTCAGAAAACGCAGCCCAATGTTCCTTAGCAATGTAAGTCTTAGCCAATTCTCTAACATCTCCTAAATAGTAAGAGGTCCTGTTCCCACACCCCCATTTACTTGTATGCGTATTTACACTTACCCTGAACTATGCAATCAGCGTCAATATAAACTAATCGACCGTTAAAATTGGGCAACAATTGTGGCAGAAAAAGACGAGCATAATTAAGCTAATTAATATCTCAATTAATTAATATTTAGCAAAGATTACGACTATCTTACGGGAGATGCCAGGGATTTTCTGTATCCTCGTACAATTATCTCGCCTTCAACTAACTTGGGATTAAATACAATAATATTTCTTTTAATGACGCTGAGCTCTGTTCTTTCGATCCATTCTTTGAGATGATGGACTGTTTTGTCGTCGGTCACCAAATGATACATGACTGTAGCATTCGTATTTTTTCGAATTGAATTAACTAGGGCAATTAGACCCATGAGACTCGGAGAATCGGCGCAGATCATCACGTGAACATCGGCTACATTGTAATCAATGATAATTGGATCTGAATTCACACGATTAATAACGCATTGAATTAATTTTTTATTGCCTTTGTCGCAGCTGGGGTCTTTTAGACACGTGACCGTTCCCTTGCTACATTGACTGTGGAGAAGTAAATTTAAATTCTTGGCCACGTTTTCGCTCGTGCGATGTTTTACCAAGTCTTACAGTCCTCTTTAGTGCTCTCCCCCTCTTCGAGAAACCGTCCGTTATGCGTGCAAGACTCAGATGAGCCGATTCGAAGAAAAAAGCCGTAGAACGCCACGAAAGCCACAGCGCATCCCAAAATCAGAAGAATAACTAAAAGAAGACCTATAAAAAACGAGTTGGAACGTTTAGAAGCCCGACTTCGTTTCGAATTTGCTCGCATAATCATCGCTTCAATTTTCTTAGCGTGCGTTGTCCTAGTGCGCAGCTCACGCGGTCTATTTCTACGAATCACATTCGATCCGGAAGCCGCCCCCCCTTGTCGCACGTGAGCGCCACCGTTCGAGTACGAATCGCCCATGGAGGGTTGGGCCGAGATATGGGGCATTCCAGAAGTCATTTTCCCACTGAAAATGGCTCGAAATAAGGAAGAACACGAATATATGTCAACCCTGACCTTCGAAGCCGAAATACGCGGTCCGGACAGCACAAAGCTGGGGGAGGCGGCACGAGTAATTCTACGAGACGACTGCCACGAAATCTGCTTCCAGCCCGAAGAAACGGGCAATCACATGATACAAGTGAAAGCGAACGGAAAGAACTTCTGCCCACCTATACGCGTCGAAGTCTTGGACGACGGCACCGTCGTGCAAATCAAGGAACGTCGCGTGACACGTAGCAACGACGACGCGATAAGCCAAACGAGCATTCGTCGTCCATCGAATTCGGCGCCTACGTCGCCTAGCAACGATCGCGATGATGACGATGACGATGACGATGACGATGACGATGACGTCGACAATGATAACGATGGACGTCGAGTTCGTAAGGGATCGACGAGTTCGAGTCTTATACAAGGACCTACGGGTGAATTATTCGTTGAAATGGATGGACGGCTCGTTCGGCTCGAGGAGGCGGAAATGGAGAGGGAGGCAAAGGCGGAGCAGATTGAGCCGGCGAGAAAGTTGTCGCGCGAGAGTCGAGAGAGAAAACAGAGTCTCGGGCAATCGATTGCCGCCTTCTTTCGTCGGAAAAAACCGTCTCACGAAAACTTTGGAAAACCGAAGTATAGAATGTATCTCCAAAAGTTTGAGCGTCTAACCTTTATGATTCAGGTGTCACTTGTGCAATTCGTTTACCAAGCTAAAGAGAATTATGGTGCTAGAAAAGCAGACGTATTGCAAAACTTGCTTCGAGAGGCTTTTTATGTGCAAGGGACCGCAAGATCATCTCGAAGTATTCCCCCCCACCTGCGTATAAATAAGGAGACGTCATCTATTTGATTTTGTTTGCGACAGGGTTTGCAACCGAGACCCGAAAACGATAAGATCGGACCTCGGGGACGAAAACACTCCATGGGAGCGGCCCAGTCGACTAAGAAATACTCGGATCACCCCGTAGCAAATCTAACAGGTATCCATGCAATATAAAATTATAAAAATTATAAGTCCCCCCACTCGACTTTCCTAAGGACTCAAAATCAAAGAAGTACAGTTTGCCCAGACTCAGTACCGCAAATTCGATTCGGAAAGAACAGGTATATATTTACTATAAGCCCCTATAACGTCGCCTACCATGACTTTATATAGGTTTCATTGAAACTCGTTACATGTACGATATTCTGAAGAAGACGCTGCGATTTCGTTTGTCCGAGAGCAAAGTGGCTGCCACACTGCAATCACAACGACTTGGACAAGCGGTAAGTGAATAAAAGAAATCAAAGTGCATTTACTACTACGTCATCTCGCAGATGTATCACTGCGGATTGGACCAATCTTCTAACGTCACCGAGCTCGAATTTCTCAACATTCTCGCATTTATTATGCGCGAAAAGACGACCTCGTGGCTATCGGAAAACATGCTCAAAACCGTCCAATCAGCATCGGCGCCCAATCTACTAGAACGAACCCGATCGGAATCCGTGTTTACAAGCAGTTCCCTAGCGACGAAGAACAAGGGCGTGAGCCGAACGAGCTCATCGAGATCATCCAAATCCTACTCGTCATACAAACACGCAACGAAACTAGACACGATACCGTCGATGGATGATCTCGACAGCATCGTCGATTCGGAACCAGACGGGGTAAGGCAACGAATACGAATTCTTAATTAAATTTATCTGATTTTGGTTTATAGGGAACGGCGGCGGCAAGTAAGTCGAGTATTGGCTTTTCTAACACCACTTCGGATGCTTGGATGATGTACTAAAACTCTTACGCCTTTCATTTTATGCGTCTTGCTTTCTTCAATACTTCTCTACGTAGATTTGCATCTAGATTAAATAATTTGTGCCTTCGAAACTAGAACTAGCAGCTTCTCTAATTACCTTCAGTGAATCATTAGCTATAGATTTAATGGGAACTACGACTTTGTCAGGGTTTTCCGTGGATACTAAAGAAGGAGAGTCCGTGCAGACCCAAGGAAAATCCTACGAGATTCTTTAGGCAGTGTACTTAATTCATCCTATACTCTACCTCGTTGGCAGTTTGTAAATTTGAACCAGACTCTATCGAAGTGTGCACCTCAATTCCAAACGTGCAATATAGAATTGAAGAGAAAGTCATTACCCTAGTATAACCTGCAGGGGGGAGTCCCCCCGATTCTCTACCTTTAGGCAGTGGATCAAGAGAAGTTCCAATTACGTTTAGTTTCAAAAGAAACGATCGAAAACTCATTTCTAATTCAGAAACCCATTGCTTGGTGTCACTGTCAAAAATCACCATCGCAAATTATTTCAAGGGGACCTCTAATTCAGTTTTACTAACTTTATTGTACAATCTATTGCTAACTTTGTTGAAATGAGAAATTTCTCAATAACTGCTCCACTCTGAAAAGAACTCGTGACCAAATTGTCTATTAAAATTTCCTCACACACCTCGTCTCTAATAATTACATCAACTCTTTCAATTTGATCCTAACAAATATCCCCATTGTTTTATCATTTACTACTAAGTGGCCTACGAACTTTCTTATAGAGATCTTTGATCGAAGCCACAGTCTGTACTATATATTGATTCAGTTCGGGATGAACCGACATCTATATTTACTAATTCAAATTTTGGAGCCTAATAATCTGTTTGTGAGTCTACCTGAACGGGTATCTGATAGACCTGTCTTTTTTTAAATAAGCCTAGCCTCTGCTGTAAGTAGTCTGTTTTTATTTCCTTCGAGATCGCTTACCTGACGGGTAAATATTTCTCAAGTACAAAATCTGATGAATAGCCACCTCTAGAAACTCCCCAAGAACGCTAGGTGCAACTAGAAAGAAACAAAGAATCAAAAGAGAAACGAAGAAGACGCGAAACGCCTCACAAATCGCTAATCGAGAGAGCCCCCCGAACGACGTCATTGTAGCGCACGCGACCTTCTAGCGCTATGGAGGACAAAGAAGCGTCAAACGATGCCGATCAGCCCGTTCTGCTCGCGGCAACCAACCCTCTCGCGCCGACCGAGACGAGCATAGACATGGAAAGCTCCGACGGCTTTCTGCTCGTCGACACGAGCGAAGAATCGACTGGAAAAGCGAAAAAATCGACTCTAATGGACGACATGCGCTCGAAGATCGAAAAAGAAGTCGCAGGAAAAATGTGGAACGCGGGAAAGCAGCGCGCACGACGCGTTCTCGACATCTACGGCAACGTCGATCTCCTTCGACCCTATTTCGACGCCGAACCCCATCAAGTTCGCTCGCGTCTTCTCCATTCGCTACTACCCCGGAAAATGACGTCAGAATCAATATCAATCGAGGGAGAATTATACGGGCCTTTAATGCTAGCATTCACTCTCGTCGCCATATTGTTACTTAGTATGAAAGCGAGTGGGCATAGAGTGCAGGAGGGGTCCCTTATGGGAACGGCTATTGGTGTGGCGTTTTTGTACTGGATTGCCACTTCGCTTGTCTATTACTCCCTCGCCTATCTTTTTAATTCGTCTATTGGCTTGTTAGAGATGTTATCGCTCGTTGGTTATGGATTATTTGGGCCTTGTCTGTGTTTATTTCTCAGCACCGTTTTGCAGCATAGTGATACGGGCTACGTTTTCTATGTGACTTGGTTTGTGTTCGTTGGGCTGTCGGCGCTGAGGATCTCCTCCGTGTTGGCATCTCGCACTCGCATTCGACAGCAGGCATGTACATTAGGTATAGTAGTCGTAGCAATTCACATGCTTTATACGTTCTACTTAAAACTTGCTTATTCGAAATTGTATGAAGCTGCGAGCCTGTTGTAGATAAATATATGAGATTTATGACCACGTGATCTTTACTACATGAGATTTATGACCACGTGATTTACGTCATGGCGTTCTACTTGAAGGTGGTCGGTGCTGCGATCGTATTCGCCTTCGTGGCCGTCTACTTAGTCGACTTGTGGATCGACTCCAAGTCTTATACGTTCGATCACGACGCTATCGCGACCATAGCCAAAAAGCACGCCGGTAAGGACGTAAAATGAGTAACTAGAGCGTCTAAACGGGTCCCAATACAAGGTAAGAGTCACGAGGTCGCTTACAAAGAGGTCGAAAGCGAGCTGAGAAAGCGCTACGGAGCACGCATCATACCGAATCCGCGATGGGTGTTCGTCAACGCCGGCGGATGGATGGGCGCCATGTACGTTCTCCACGCCAGTCTCTCCGAATATCTCCTCTTCTTTGGAACCGCTGTTCCCACATCCGGGCATTCAGGCAAGACAAAAATCGCCTCCCCACTAAAATCGATTAATTACTCATTTTTATAGGGCGCTACCTATTGAATATTTCCGATACGGTTATCGAAGGGAAATACCTTCAGTGGCCGGAAGGCGACACGAAAACCAACACCTATCTCCCTGGTGACGTCATATTTCATGCAAGTGGCGAAGCAGCTGCCATACAATGGGACGGAGACACGTGGATGGTCGAATATGGCCGCGGCTTTATTCCCTCGTCTCTCTGCTTCGCCTTGGCCGACACCGTCTTTAGCACGACTGATTGGTCCATTTTATGGAATACTGTCAAAGTCTATACTGGAGCCATGTTTCACGAATTGACTCTAGCTCTTTGGGCCTAGTCTTTTTCTTTTCATCTACACTTTTTGTTTGCTCGCTAAAAAAAGGGGAAAAATGAAAAATAAATGATTTTTTGTGTACTTGGCTATGTCTCTAGGTGTTGTCTCGACCGCGTGTTAGACTATCGTTTCGATGGATTGTGCTTCGGAGGAGGGACACCGTGTCGCGCGCTCGATTTCGTTTTCTCCCGTCAGCCATTTCAGAAAACGGCAAATTAATCTTTACATACAATTACCAGTCATTCTCTACCCCATACATAGATCAAGTGATTTTACCTGAAACATGTCTTTCCATTGGGTTGCCAAAGCAAGCTGAAATTTCGCTAATTCGTGACTGGATGCGAAAAATAGAAGCCACGATCCTCCTTCGGTATTGTCAAACAATTCAAAGTTCTAAAATTACAGCTACTTGGGGAACTAATAATAAAATAAAAATAAATTTATTACCAGAGATGAATAGGCTAGACAGTCAGAGTCATAAGAAGCGCTAGTGATTGTGTCCACTTGGCATGACGTTATCAACTCAATCGGTTCATTTTTATGATGTTCATAGAATAAATGTATCTGTGAGCGTGCGTTCCAAATAACAGAAGTAGAATTAGAATTTTTTTTCTTTACCTTATTAGCTAATATAGCTAAGCTACACGATATGGGATCTCTCGAGCGATCATCAGACGCCTTAATTTAATATTTTAGATTCGTGTAATCACTGGGGATTTGACTCACCGCTCCCGTGCCAGCCACGCCTTCCAAAATCCGCATCATCCATTCCTGCGTTTCATCCGAACTGTCTGTCGCCAATACCATTGAGTCGACATTCTTATCAAAAGATATTATCTATGTTGATGAGAGTTAACCGCGCGGACACAATTTCTACACTAAGGGCATGCCTCAAAAGCGTTTGGCTTATCGCAGTCTTGACGTCGCCTGCATCCGCCACATTTCCCGCCCCTGTACAGTTAACTAATTAAAAGAACGCTAATGATTTAATCCGGTTGTTGCCTCAGTGTAAAAGACGCCTTGCAGTCCCTATCATTCTATATATGACGGAACGTCAGTTCTTTGTCTCTATAATAGTTCTAATCTATCGTACCTGATTCCCAAACTGCATTATTACCCCATTTCTAACCCCCACACAATCATTTATAATTCTCTAACAAACGTCTCCCCTTACTTGACGTCCAGAACAAAATAGCCTTCTCTCCAGTACGTCACTCCAAGAAGCGACGTCTGAACGTTTAATTTCCCTTGTTTAATAACTAAAAAACGACGTGACTACATCGCTCGCCCTTTTCTCATACACCAACCGACCTCTATGACTTTTATAGGCAGAATCTATACCGGGAGAGTTATTCTGGGGCTGCCAAAAAACAAGCGCGTAGTGCTGAATGGGAGCCACCTACGTAAGAAATAGAACTATAACTAGTCTCTATATCAAGGCTTCCTGTGACCTTGCTATCGTCTGATGCTAAGCAAGCCTTTCTTATCAACATATCCCTAGTATCATCTGACTTAAAAATCGGAAGAGATACAGCGCATCGTTCCGAGGCTATCAGCTGAATGGTCGTACACAAAGACCTGCGTGAAAAAAAAAGTGACGACGCTGAAACAACATCAAAATTTTTTTCTTTTATCAGACCTAGTCACAGCTTCGTTTGCTGTGACAATTGTTAGCGATTCTCGTTTGCGATCGGTCAACGTTAGAGTCTGCCAATTTAGACTAACCTATTAATTAATTAATATGAGTAATAATCATATTAGTGCTTGGTAATTGTACCGCTAGATTATTGACTTTCGTCAAAGGCCACTGCTCTAATTTTTCGAAACGATCTCCACTTCCATCTTAAGTAGATACGTAATGTCGAATTTCAGTGTAGCACTCTTTTGTACCTTTTCCCAGGACGTAAAGTACTGCGTCAGAGATCAAAAAATACGCTGATAGATACTTGCTCTTAGCGCGAACACGCAGAACATTGACAAACTAAACAAAATTATTCAAACGACATTTTTTTCACTAATGTTCCTCCTACCTTGATTATTTCCTCGTCGTCATTTCCAAGTATATTCAAAATCAAAAGTAGCTTCGTATTCTCATCAAAACTACGTAGACATAGGAGCTCAAACAAGTTGGAACAAGAAGCACGTCACGTACGTGATGTCAGCTGATTTGAAATCATCGTCCGTCAAAAACGGAACAACAGGAAAACCAGAAGAATCAAAGACTGCCCATCAAACGTAAATACGGTGAAGAGAGAGATGATTTAATATTGACTCTACCTGCACGTTCATCAACAGACTCCCTTTCTTCTTCTTTTTCTTTTTCTTCTTCTTTGCTGGTGCTAACTTCAGGTTCGACGTCTTCACTCTTATCACCTTGGCTACCAGTTTCTTCTGGTTTTTCTTCACTTGCTGCGCTCTTATTGTCAGCACTTTCTCCTGGCTCTTCAAGCGCGTTTTCTTTCTCATTGCTTTCCTCTAAATCCTCTTTACTAGTCTCTATTGGCACTGGTTCTATCTCCTGCTCCTCTTCTTCCTCCACAGGAGGCGCTATCTCGTTATGAACCGCAGGACTAGTAGCAATCTCCTCCTCCTCTTTCTCCTCCGCTTTAGATTCTCTCCCATCAACAAAGTCTCCTTCTTTTTCTTCTACGAGTTCCTCTTTCTCACGAGGCGCTGCTACACTATCGCTACTAATTTCGGGACCCCCTAAGGCGTCGGCGTTTTCAATCGACTTTTCCTCTATACTAATAGTTCGCGAGCTACTGTCGCTCTGACGTAAATCATCTGACGCAAATAATTAGCCTAGCGAATTGGTCTACTTTCTAGGATACCTTCCAAAAGACTTGCAGCATCTGCCTCCTTCGCTTCAGTAGAAACCTAAAAAGAAAAAAAAACGACAAATAGCAGACTACGCCTTTTCAATTAATCACAATTATTAATTATCAAAATCTACAAGTTTGCACTATTGACCAGCAACAATAATAACTACAGTATGTGTATCTCCCCAATGTGTCACTGTGTTGCCTTCCCCCCCTCCCCAATGTGGCACTCCTCCAACATTGTCTCAAGAGACTTTTTCGGCGGCGTGCAACTCAGCAGAATCTTCTCACGAATTTGATTCTCCGGTAAATGATCATCAGCCTCGCTCTCGATATAGAACGGCTGACTTGCTACAGGCTCATGCCTCGGACTAGCCAACTCGCTCAAATAGGAATGCGCTAGCGCTTCCTCAGCCGTAATTCGTTTCCCAGCATCAAAAGTCAACATCTTCCCCAGCAAATCCAACGTCTCGGATGAGACCCCTTGAAGGGAATCTCCCCAGACAGGTACATCGCGATTTTCCACAGAAAACGCCCCTTCAGGTATGCTAGCAAGATCGGACTCGCTCAACGCAACAGTATTTAATATCAATCGAATTTGTTCAAACTCGTTCGCACCCGGAAATAGCGTTTCGCCATTGGAGAGCATTTCTCCAAAGACGCAGCCAATGGACCAGATGTCAATTTTATTTGTATATTGTTTGGGCGTGAGCATCACTTCCGGTGCGCGATACCACTGCGTGCAGACGGTTTCAGTCAAAAAACCGCTATGACTGTACGCGGAATCGACGATTCGCGCCAAGCCAAAATCGCAAATTTTCAAAACGAGCGTATTTATATCAATAAGGATATTGCTCGGTTTGATGTCGCGATGTATGACGTTCGCCGAGTGAATGTATTTCGCGCCCTTGAGAAGTTGATAAAGGAATAGGGTCACGTGATCGGACGTTAGCTTTTGACTTCGAAGTAATCGTCTCAAATCGATGCTTAGAAGCTCTTGAACGAGATAAACGGCGTCGAAATTGTTCTCCCCCGACGTGGGGCTCACTGTATCGTAGACCGCGACGATGTTTTCGTGATTGAGTCGCGCTAGAATGCGAATTTCGCGTAGAATCGCGCGCGTGCAGCCTTTCGCCGTTAGAGCGAGTTTTTTCACGGCGACGCGACGACGCGCTATCGCGTCGAACGCCGAACAGACGATGCTGTGCGCTCCGGCGCCGAGAAAACGTAGATCGGTGTACTTTGAGGGAATTCGAAACGTGTGGCCATGAATGAGGGTTTCGGTCATCGCTATCGGGGTGTCCGTGGGGGAAATACTGCGTGTTGTGGCACGCCGACTATACTTATGCTTGCGCTTGCACGCAAGTGACGTAAGAGCGTTTATGTGACTCAGCCTTTTCCAAATATAGACCGCTGAGTGCACGCCCGCGAATTCCGCCCCAACGCCCCGTATGTGCAGCTGCGTCCCGTGCAAAAATCGCTCACCTTTCTTATACTTTTCTTTCTTCGTTCTTCAGGCGATTGTTTCTTTTTCTTTTTCCTCTTGCCTTTCTTTAAGTGCCGCACTTCCAAACTGCTTCCTTTTGCTTCGTCCTCTCCCTGAGGGCCCCCATCCCCAATCTTCCCATCAACCTCCTCAGGAATACTCTCAATCCTCTCAAATCTTCCAACAGTCAAACTGACGTCCTTCTCCTTCTCCTCCGCTTCACCCTGAGACGAACTCTTCACGCGTATCGGCGCTCCACTATCAATATTAACAGCAGCCCATTTCTCATCTCCCCCTATTCCTTTATCGCGTTTCAGTTTATCCATGACGAGACTTTTGGCGGCTGTCGCTTTGCTCACAGCAATCTCTTTAGCAGATCTCGCTTTTTGAGCGACTTTGGATGCAACGTTGGACCAGGACCACGTCCGGGTCGTTCCACTTGGAGTCGTTACACTTTTGCTACTTTCTTCGCTGAATGATTGGAGTGCTGATACTTTGTCAGGAGCTGATGTTGAGAGCTCGGATTCACCTGGTTCTCGAGTTCGCGCGAGAAAATTTTTCACTTTTGACGTCACAAAATTTATGGAAGAAGTAATGGAATTGGATTCAGTTGGTGTAGTCGGCTGACTGCTTGAAACTTTTTTAGTGGGAAGATGTATTGACATTAATTTGTTGAGGGACAGGGGACCCATGTTGAGGAGGCCAGCTTTGGATGGACTAAAAGCGCCGTAATCAAAGTATTCGCAATCCTACAAAGAAAAATAATATATAACTTATATTGTTTATCCATTACTATTGTCAATTCAAAAGTGAGATGATCAAGTCCAGATGCAAGGGTAAGCAAAACGGGTAAACGCTAGAAAGAAACATTAGAAGAAAAAAAACGAATGAGTACTATGAGTCCCTTACCTCTTCATCTCTCATAATAGCATTCCTATAAAAAATAGAAACCTAGACTCATACTAGGAACCCTGGCTGTTCTTACGGATCATATTTGCGTGCCATCAACGCGTCATTCGATGAGAATAGCCTGAGATAATTCTCCAGGGCGTTCTCATTCAAAGCCTGCAGCAGCCACGCCCTCCCTAGAAACGCCCCCCTCTCCAATCAAACCCCCACAGGACATTCCCCCCAAAAAACACGCACCTCGGCCAAGATCAGTCGAAACTGATGAAAGATGCCGAATCAAGTGAACTTCCTCTTTGCGAGTGTATTCGGCGACATAGGGCCAATATCCACGCTCAAACCCCTTGATTCTATATAAAAAATTAAAAAATATATAAATTTTTAAGACCTATCCACTTAAACCAGTCTAAATATTTATACTGACAATTAACAATAGTAAAAGGATACAAAATCCTATATATTGAGATACAAAATTGAAACAGGAAAAATATTAATTTTTAATTAAATACAAGACCTATCCATTTAAACCAGTCTACATAATTTTATTCTAATAGTAAAAGGATACAAATCGAGATTTTTAGTTGGGGGGCCCATTCATTTCAAAAAGGCGCGAGTCTGTGTCGAATTTTTTCCCTTTGGCGCTTACCCGTGAAGCAGAACGTGATCGAGTTTCTCGCAGAGTCTTTGCAGGTCGGGATGCTCGTTATTGAGCGGCTGGATTTCGTCTGAATCGGTCGAGAATTGTTCGAGTTGAAGCTAGAAAGGCGAACGCGCCTTTATTTTCGTCCCCTGAGCCCTTTCTCGACACGAACCTTCTTCACGGCATCCGATATTTCGCCTAGAAGCTCGTCTTTGAGGGAAACGACGGCGTGAGCCGCTACTTCCTGCGCCATCTTTGCTTCACGTGATTACGCGTGCACGTGCTCATTTATCCGGGGGCGGATTATTTAAAAGTTATTTATTCAAGTTTGTTCGCCATTTTCGGGGCCTTTCATCGTTCTAATTTGCTGCTCGAGTTCACAGACTGCTTTTTCAATCTCGATATTTTTTCTCACCAACTCATACCAACTAGAGAGGAAATTTCAAAATTAAAATTACCTAAAATGTGTCAAACCTATATTCTAGCTGCTGTAATTCAGCTCCAGCTTTAGTCTTAAACAAAAAATTAGTATTTAAAATTTTTCAATGTATTGAAGTTTTCATGTACCTGTTCTTCTTTTCGTTGCCAATTCATTTCCTGAATTTGGCTTCTGCATATAAAATAAAAGTAGTCAGAATGGTGACTCGCCATCCCCACTCACCTCAAAGCCTGCAATTGTTTCTGTTGCTGTTCTACCATCCTCTGTAAAGACCTACATATTTCCTATATAATTTCCTCCACCAATTATCCATAAAAAGTCTACTCGTTATGCATTTTCCACGCCGCTGCTCCATATTTTGCCAATAGCTCGAGATTGACTATTCTATAGATGAGGTTCTCGTAGCGGGGGCCCCTTTGAGGACTCGCGTTGGCTTACCTTGTTGCTTGATGCTCCAACTGGGCTGCGGAGTTGTTTACGCTCTCTGTCCACGCTCGAATGTCGTTGCGCTGTGCTGAACTAGGCGGCGGAAGTTCGTATCGCTTCATATTCAGCTGCTCGAGAGGCAAATTGGAGCCGATTCGTTCGAATTCCTTTTCGAGTACGGGACTCTAAAAGAGCGAGCTCTAGCGTCTCAAAACCCGGTTCACATCAACTCTACAAGAAATTTGTCTTCGGTTAGTGGCGGTAGGTAGTCGAGATAGTTCTTCGTTGGTCTGTAACGCTGCGTTTCCTCTTCGATCAAATACGCTGCCTATATCGCGATTCAAAGAACGATTTCTTTGAGTCCAGTCCATCGTACCACTTCTCTGGCGCTCGGATCGTTGTACACTTGATCGTAATAGGGTAGGGAATCGAGTTGGAAGTCACCTGCCATTTTGGGCAACTGAAGCGCGCTATACGAAGTCAAGTACATTGAGTGCATTGAACAATATACAAAAATACAAAGTACAAATGCAGACAGCTACGAGACTCGGACGCAATTAACAATAGCCACACCACTGTTACTAACAACTTGACTCTGCTAGTCATTCACAGGCTCCCTAGAAATGTCATCAGTCACAGGTTTCCTGTCATCAGAAGAACCATATCTGGCATTAGGAACTTGAATGCGAACAATAAGTTCGGCGTCTTGTGTGTCGCTATCCATGTCAACGAGCTGCGGCGAGAGGCCCATGAAGAAAAGTGTAAAATAGGCCGTGAAAAATTGAGATGAACTTCCAATATTTTCAAACGTTTTGGTACGGACAACGTCCACAAAGAAAACAATAACCAGCAGTACTATAGCTAGACCATAAAAGCCCACTCTTACGAAGATATAGAAGCAATAGTTGCATTGATACGCTTTTTTCAAACAAAGGAAAGCGAGAAACACAATAAATCCCGAGATTTTGAAAAGCCCTCCGGCTATTCCGGCGGCTTTGCCAAAATCAAGAACCAATTCATAGCAGATCAGTTCAGCCGAAGACTGGTTACAGAACGGAGTGGGGTTGCATCGATCTACCGAGCAGTTGATTGGGGGAGTTGAACCCGTAGCGTTGTCAATGTTAAAACATGCTTTTCCAGGAACACAGAAATCGGTGTATGTGGTATCAAACAGAAAGACGTCCCAAAAAACGATAACTGCTAACCAGAATACGAGTTGAGTGAGAAAAAAGAAGAAGTTGACAGTCCTGAAATCCAATTTTCCTTTTAGACCTAACACAGATATTTTCCCGTCTTCTTCTTTAAGAGTCTCACTGAATGTCATCAGCACAGCCTTCTTTTCAAATTCATATAAAGATACGATGCATCCGAAGTTGGGAGCAAAGCACGCAACGAAAAAAAACACAAACCACAGACCAACGCTTGCCCATTCTATGTAAATAGGAATGCTGTCAACCGTCTCTATTTTTCCGAGCGTCCAGTCTAGTGTTGTTTGCGATGACATACTAACAGAGAACAAGAGAAATGAGAAACAAGTAAGAACTGCCTGCGCTTTTGTACACAATACTGGTCACCTCCCCCACCTGCGCACGCAACAACCTTCTTCCCAGAACTGAAGTCAGATGATTCTGATTTTAAAAATAGAAACACGAGGAGAGGCCGTTCAGGATTCATCAAGTAAACAGACGGTTAGCGGAGCATTATTTTCTTGACATCACCGCGATGGTTCCTACATACAAGAGTTGCTTTACTAAGATTTAAAATTCGATAAAGATCTGTTATCACAGGTGTGTGTCCTGGCATGTTGGGGATGTGGAGGCCAAGGTTTCCCAAAGAAAATGCTATAGGGCGTGGTCAGTAAAAATCTTGTCTCAGTCAGGTAGTTTTGCACTGAAAAGAGAAGATATCCGTTGTAGCAGCGAGTTGGAATCGGACAACAGAAAAAGCAAGAATAGAAGCAGCAATACGGAGACGCAAGTTTGAGGGTTGGGGGAGGATTGAGGACCCCTAGCTTAGCTAGCTGGCACCTGGCCGACTCATCTTTTAGCGCATGCCACTGAACCGTCCTACACAATGCCAGGCGTGCAGCTGTTTGGAAACTTTCCAAGCCGCAAGCGTAACTGAAAGAAAGCACTAGTAGCTGTGGAAGGCAGATAGGTAAGAAGAACGTCAGTGATAGCGCCATAAACATTTCTGCTACTGTACTAGCTGTACCTCCCACCTTGGCTTGCTCACCGCATGATGCCACGGCCCGCGGCCGGAAAGTCCACGAACTTCCGCCAGTGCCAGCAATCGGAATCAGCGAGGGATTTGCAGCGGGATTTGTTCTGGCAGCCGGTCCGTCATGTATTGCCATTGCGTCGATCGACATCCAGCTTTTCACTCCGATTGGCTAAAGTACTTTAAACAGCACGTTACTCTTAAATCTGCGCGCCGTTTTACCTCGTGACGCCTTCACGACAGACTCGTCGCAGTCACTGACGGTGCTGTAGATGGACGACAATCACGTGCTCCGTATTCTGCATAAATTATATCTTGCAATACAGGTGCTAACACAATTACTGATTCGTCAAAAATAACGGCCACGTGTTTCGAGTTCGGTCTCTCTAGTGAATCAAATTAGATATCGAAAACGTTTTCTTCTGAGGATTAGCCTGTTCCATAGGCGATCCAGCTCCGGTAAACTTCCCATTGTGCTGTTCTCCATTCGAATGATTCGTCGACGGCGGCAATAGAGCAGCGGGCGAGGGCGGACAAGGTAAGAGAGGCAGAGCCCCGGCATACATGGGCACGGGACTGATGGGCGAAACGAGCGACGAAGGAAACGAATACACCCAACATCCGCCAGGGGGCGGATACGAATACGCTAAACCGTGAGTTCCGGCGGCAGCCGCAGCGGCGGCGGCGGCGGCGATCGCCGACGGCGGTGGGGGCCCCACTCGGGGCAACTGAAATCGACTTTTTCGCACGCGATTTCTCGCGTGGCGACGACGAAAGTCGCCTCGTGCGAAATCGTCGAAATTAGCCGGATGTATGGCCCAATAGTTGCCCTTGCCACTCTCGCACCGGCCCGCCTTGATGAAGCATTCGTTGAGTGAGAGATTGTGACGGACACTGTTTCGCCAGCCCACTTTGTTTTTATACTGAGCGTAATTTATGGCAACATACTCATAGATGCCGTGAAGGCTCAGCTTTTTCTCGGGCGATGCTAATATAGCCTTTGCAATCATCGCAATGTACGACTGACCGTTCTTCACGTCTCTTTTCCTCGAGACGGTCGCCGCTCGACTTTCCGCCTCCGCAACGTCGGCTTCGACTTCGGCTTCCTTATTTTCGACGTCCTTGGGCGGCGAAGGCGAGCAATCGGCGTCGTAATCGTCGACGGGAAGACCGCCGGGACCGCAATCCGAAGCGGAAGGACTGGGGATGGATATGGGATCGCTAGCGTCGTGCTGCATGAGTGTATAGGTCCAACGTGAGGCTTGCAATGGATCGTTTGATCGAGTCCACCTAATTCTGTCGCGTTTCGCTTGTTAGCGGTCAAGTGGGTGGGAAGTTTGACGCGTCCGAGCGCTCGATCATTGGTCGACGGGAAAATGACGCCAGATGTCCTAGATGCCCACCAAAGGGTGCTAACGGTCGCTACCCCCGACGCTCTCGAGCGTGAACTCGTTATCGAATTGCGTCTACGCGTTGCGAGCGAATCGCGAGCGAAACTGGGACATGGCAAATCGATGCAGCCTCGTTCGTTTAGACGAGGCGAGAAACCAACTGTGACGGCGACGGCAGACGACGAAAAGGACGAAGATTTGTCTGCCGAACCGCCGCCACTGGAACACCCTCCCCCACCTAAGTCTCGCTTCTCTTTTCTAGCCTAATTATAGGTGCCAATCATTTGCCTTGTCTCATCGTCCTGTGTTTTCTCGTTTACGCGCAAGAATTCAACGCTGTTCCTGCAAAACAATAACACTACCTCCGCGCACGAACGCAAACTCTCTTAGAACTTGAACTCGCGATGTTTTTTGCTCGTCGACTTGCTCGACTCTTCCGCCGCTCTCTTACGTTTTTTCTACGCGAACGCACGCATGGAGGGAGGGTCGCGTCGCGCGGCGCGCGCGAAAAAAATCTCGACTCTTACGTTTTGTCGCGCCGTGTGCTCGGCGACCATATCGCTCAAATCTTCCTTGTCCTTATCCTTCTCCTTCATTTGCCGCTCGTATCTATAGCACCACCGTGTCGGTATCATCGTCACGTACGCTTTGTTTACTCACTTCGCCGTCATGGCCGCCTGGTCCATGTCTAGTTCAGTGGGATCGAGCGAAACTTCGATTCCGTCCGCTCCCTTACGACACCGAGTTCCCCAACGCGGAGCCCCACCTATTCTCTCGATCTCCTACCTTTTTTCCGACGTCGTAAACGTGCGATGAGCCCATCATCGCTCCCCCGCCCACGCTAGATTTCTTCTCGGGAAGAACAGTGAACAAGGCGGGGGCCTCTCCACTAGAAGAACCCTCTCTTCGATAATCCAACAAGAAAAAATCAATTACCTTTGTTCCATCGCTTCCTCGATGGTCTTCCGCTTTCTATAAATCATCTTCGAGCCCCCTCACGAACAAGGATCTCGTTTTTACCGTAATTCGATCATTTCAGGGGTCTCAAGTCCACCGGGAATCGAAGTCATTCCACTGGGAGTCGTAAGACCCTCAGCCGGCGTAACAATCCCACTCTCATCGGGCGCTGCGCCCGCTGAAGCGCCCTCCTCATCGCCACCCTCGTCCGAATCCTCCTAGGAATTCAATAAATAAATAACCAATCGCACTATATTTTTTTTGAAACTCGCTTCGTCTGATTCGCCCATTTCTTCCTCCGATTCCGATTCGAGTTCGCCCCAAAGCGTTTTGTCGACGACTTCGTCATTCAATTGACCCTAAACACCGACATAACAGTTCAAATCGGCCCTGTCTAAGTTTGGATAAAAAGAACACCCTCTAGGAAGTGAAAGTGCTAAGTTTTCGAGTCGGTTTAGATGGCACCTCTTTAGGGGAACTCACTCTTACCGAAGCAGGATCTGCATCCGTTCCAAACACGTCTCCATACAACGGACGACCTTGTTCGTCCACAGGAGGTTTTCCCCAGCCGCCAGGATGATATCCGAATGAGCAGCCCTGCGTAAAAACATCTGGATGCTGCCCTCATATAAATACTCTTATAAAATCTACGTCAGGGACGGGAGCGTTTAGGCCAGGGATGCGTAGGTTCGGATAGGAAGGTGGGGGACCGTAACGCTGCATGGCGATGAGCCAAGGAGGAGGAATTCTCTCTGAACCCTATATAAAATAAATCGTTATTTTATTGATTTATTTATTGATTGTCTTACTGGTCCCACTGGCATTCCCAATGAGGTTTTGAGATCGTCTGATAAGTCTCCGGGCTTCTTTTCCTTCAGCCGAGTCTCGAATTCTTTGCCCTAGAAGACAAAGTTGCATAGATCCCAACCCGGATACAGTACTACTGTACCTCATAGTACAAATCCCCATGGATGGTCATAAGAGGTTTCGTTTGCCATCTAAAATATTCATTAATTAAACAAATCAAAATTGCGTTTCTGTTCTAAAAGACCTGAAAAAGGCGTCGTGGAGTTTTTGATAGTCAACATTCATTCTTCCCATTTTCGGACGAACCTATTGCATCATTAAAAATAACGTTTTTCTAATTGATTTCATGCTCTTGTACGCGTTCTCGCGTTTTGGCCTTCAAAGACTTTTGACTCTCCTAAACGGAATCCAATAAGAATTCAAATTCAAATTCGTTTTTATTACTTTTTCCTGCAACGCTTCACGCATTTCCACAATACCAGTTTTCTGCAACAAAGTATCCCATACAAATTAACGGAAGACGTTTTCGCCCCCATACCTTGATAAAATCCGGAAGTTCAAAAGCCTGCTTCACAAATCCTCTCTTACCCTATAACATTTTTAAAAATCCAAAATGATCTCAAGAGATTATTAATTATTATTGATCTTACAGCTAAATATTTTCTCTTGAAGCACCAGTGTCTTGGAACGGGAACAGTGTTGCGAGTCGACTAAAGAAAAAAACTGCTACAAATTCCCTACACATGTATAGAATCTTACTTTCAAATCGAGTAGCAAAACGGGATCTTTTGCGGTGACGTCATGCATTTCCACCAAATCAGGACGCACCACTTTCTTTAGATTAAGAAATGTATTCATTATTAATTGACGGGTATTTATTTTTTACTTGTTTTAAATCGGCTATTCCCATTCTCATCATTTTTTTCATTTTCTTTTTGGACAACTTCTGTTCTCCATCCGGTTTCTTCTGATCGTTCTAGAGAGAACACTCGTGGATCCATCATCAATATCGATTATCACGTACAAAGCCTTCATCATCATCTGACGAATCACTCTTCTCAGCTTTAATCTCCTAAAAAATATTGATATTATCAGAATCAATGCCCTATAAAATTATTATTATTTATTATTACGCGAGCTCGTTTTGTTTCCTCCTGTTCTACAGGTTCAACAGCCGGATCCCGAATCTAATCAAAATCCTTCTCAAAATCAAGAAAAAGAGACCAATTTTTATTCTACTTTAAACGCTTCAAAAATTTTGCTAAAATCAGCATAGATTGGATTTGATTCATCAAACGCCGCCGGCTCAGAAACATACCTAAATCAATAATCAATAATAATTATGGAGGTGCTACACTGTGTCTCACTCTATTTCAACGTCATCAGGCTTTTCATTTTCATTCTCCTCCCGATTGAATTGAACAGCCGCCGCTCTCCTTCTCTTCTTTTTCTTTTTCTTCGTTTTGACTCCTTTCGCGCTCGTTTCCGTCTCCATAGGAGCGGCATCTCCACTTCCGGCTTGTTTCTGATCTCCGCTTCCAACTCCGGAATCCGAAGCGAAATCGGGTTCCCTCTCTGGGGGGCCGCTTTCTACTTGATACCAAACCCTCTCTAAGCCTCTCCTTTATATAAAAAATGATTCTTATTTACCTGTTTCTGTCGTTTTTTCCTTTTGATGCGTCGAAGAAGTCGTGCCGTCTGTTTGAGTCTTGAACGAGCGTTCATTTGTCGTCCTCTGCTACTCAATTGCAATATTCGTACCTGTTCTTTATCGAAGAAGTCGGCGAGTCGTTGAACGAGCTCTTCTTTTCGACCTGCACGCGAAGAATTCCCTTGAAAGGAGCCCCACGCGTTCATTCAGTGCTCCAATTACCTGCAGTTGAAAGGTTGTGCTTTGTGAGAAGAGCGCGTAGCTCCGGCACTTTGTTCTTGCGTAGATTCTGTGGAGACATGTTAGCCGCCATTTTGGACAGTCACATGGCAGATTACATAATGTCTATTTCTAAAGTATCACGTGGCAGATTACATAATGTTATTCGGTTCCATCCCTCTACTGTGTGTACTCTATGACGAATAATGATAGGGATTATAAGTAATCCAATTGGAAACTTTTTCCTTATCTCTTGGCTTGGCACTGGATGCAAACAAAGACTTGTACGTCTTACTTGCTTTTGGATTCTCAGCAACGCTTTTAAAGGAAGACCCTTGCTTGATGGCCGCCTTAGCTTCGGCCATCACCCCAGCTGCGATTTCTGATCTCTTCAACGGCTCCTTCCCCTTTTCAATTTCTTTCTCCTTTTTCACTTTAGAAGGAGGCGGAAGAGATGAAGACGAGACTTTTCCATTCAAAACAGCACTCGATGCAATTTCTCTCTTCTTTCCCCCTTTCTATGAAAAAATTCTAATTATGATATATTTCTTCTATTGATTTTAACCTTTTCTTTCTTTGCTTTGGCCCTTCTCTTTTCCATCCTATCTCTCATCTCATCCTCTTCGTCCCTCGTCCCATTCAATATGATAACATCATCCGCGTCATAATCTTGACCCCACTAATAAAATTTACTTGATTATATTAATAAAATAATTAAACGTCTCTCACCTCACTCTTCACGGCATCCGGGACCTCCTTCATCGAACGCTCGGCACAAACGTACCCATTTTTCCACAAGAACAAAAATCTATAAAATTAAAAATCACATTAAATTAATAATTAATTCTAACCCAACACACTTGTGTCGTCCATTCATTTCCAACCCGGAAATAGGACACATGTACTCGGCTGCCTGTGTATCAACATATGTATCAGCTTTTCCCAAGCACGAACGATCGTAGGACGAATTCTTCGTCAATTTCAATTCGCAGACGTCTTTCAGATTGCGAATGTGCGACGCGAAGTCCGACTGGGCGCCGCCCTTGTTCAATAGGTGCTTTATAACCGACTCTTTGTTATAAAGTCTATGTGGGGGCGTGGTCGCGACAACGTTTTTCTCCCGCTTTCTGCTCGATCTCACCTTCCCAGTTCGCAAGCGACTATCGGAGACTTCAATTCTTGTTGCGTTAAAGCGCAATAAGCCCAGCGCGCTCGTAATTCGACGTCGCGACCGACCTAAATCCCCCGAACGATGCTTCTGCGACGAATATCGATTCGCCAATGATCCGAAAAGTACCTGTTCGGGTTTTTTCTTGAGTTTGACGAGCTCGTCGCGCGTGGGAATCGTTCCTCCGTCGCAACCCATGTTTACGCGAAAATGCGCAACTGCGTAACTGCGAGTCCCGTAGAACGTAACACAAAAAAATGTCGTTACAAAAATACGAACACAAAGTTAGTGAAATACTTTTCCGAAATCCCAAGCCTTTCCTTCGTATTGTCTCCAACCTCGCACCATGTAACCCCTTCAAAAAAATTCAGATTACGTCATTTTTTTATTAAGTTAAGAAGGCTTGTGACCTGTTCTTCACTTTTGGATGTCCCTCTTTCAAAATCCTTTCCTCTGCTTCTTTTCGATTTTCCACTGTTGTTGCTTGAAAAATGACGTAGTCATTGCTGGCCAAATATCTAAAAAATTTTCTATGATAAGAAACGTGTAATTAGAGATCATTTATCCCACCGATTTATAAAAACAGGTCTCGGCTTCGAAGACAAGTTGTTCTTTGACCCGTGTATTGTATGAATGTGAAAGAAAATTGTATCCCCAGCCTTTCCTTCAACAGGAATAGCCTTTTCAAAAGGCCAATTCTAAAAAAAGTACACGTATATTAAAATTAATTGACTATTAATTTAATTCACTTCCAGAGCAAGATGGGAATGAGTATCAATGTGCTCAATGTGACCATCTTTGTGACTCCCAGGTGCCACGTAAAGAGGACCTAAAATAGAAAAAAGTGACTTTTTTCTCAAAAGGATCCAGTACCGTTGTTCAGAGTCAAGTTTGTGTCAATGCAATAGTTCAATGTTCCAACTGGACCCCCCTTTGCAAACTCAAAGTATGCTGAATCCTAGTGTACAAAGATAAGAATGAATCAAAATCTGTTGAATTGCCTCACTTGATGCATAAATTTGGCATGCCCTCCCATTGGTTCCTTGTACACAATCTATAAAAAAAAAAGAAGCAAGAGAATGTTCAATAAAATAATTGCATCATTTTAATCAATTCACCTGTCCTTTGCCAAACAGTTCAATACTTGGACCAAGTATCTCTTGACAGATATCTAATATAAAGTATTTAGTAGGTAAATGTCTCTCAAAACATCCTTACCTAAGCATTTGTCATCCATACTGGCAGCCAGCAAGTTTGCACACGTATAATAATCAGTCCCAAGGACCATACTGAAATTTTAATTATTAAATAATAATATAGGATTTATGTATAAATCATATATGTACTGTACATCTGCTCTTTTCTTGAATATCCATCTGGAGCTGGAATAAATAAAGTTCCGTCATCAGTCATCCAACCCTCCTATAAGATACAATGGAGAGCCTGTCGCGATAAAACCCTGCGTTCTATTTATACGGGAATTGCTTTCTTTCTATCGAGAAGCTGAACCGATTGTTTGGCTTGATATTCGACCGCTTCGACGATCGACTTGACGTATTTTAAATTGAGCCCGCGCACGACGAGGCATCCGTGCTCGCGATAAATTTCGCCGGCCGCTTTTACGTCGAGAGCAGCGGCATCGACCTTTTGCCAAGAACTACGAGGCTATTTTGGCTCCGTATCGACGTACGTACTTCAAGGTCGTGGACTGTCACTTTGGATCGCGCAAAGCGAGGCTTCAGAGCTCGCAAACAGGCGCCGAAAAGGCGTCTACTCATTTTCGGCTTCTGGTCTAGCGCACGTTCCTCCAAATTGTTACGTCAGTCCGAAAAATTCACTTCTATGAGCCCGTCGGCAAGCCCTCTATGATCTGGTGCTATGTAGTCGCCAGCCTAATTTTTTTGATCGCGAGCAATAAGCATTTGAAAAAGTAAGAGTTCGAAAGCGAAAAAGTTCATCTACTCACGACTGTCGTAACAATAAACCCACACTACCAATGCTACGGGCAATGCTACGTGTGTAGGACCTGTAGTAAATGTAGCAAACGAAAACCTGTTTGACGGGAAACCAGAAGTTCATTACTTCATTTCCTTACTGTACGTACGTGAGAGAGCAGCGATGCGACTAGGCGTCGTTCTTTTCGGACTCGGCCGCGCGGGCGCGGTTCACTTCAACGGCATCGTACGAAATCGTCGAATCGATCTTCTCTACGTCGTCGAAATGGAAGAGGAAATAGCGAGAAGCGTCAAAGCACTCGAAACGGAAGGAATAACGATGGCTAAAGCCGTCGATCACAGTCGAACGGACGAAGTATTGAATGACAACGCCGTTCACTTCGTCGTCGTCGCCACGCCCACGCATACGCACGAGAAAATCGTTCGCGCCGCATTGCAAGCGGGAAAGGGCGTTTTTTGCGAGAAACCAATCGCGAAATCGCTCGAATCGGTCGCCGAAATCTACGACGAAGCGACTCGCGTGGCGAAACCGCTCTTTTGCGCCTTCCAACGCCGATTCGACCCGAACTTCGACGACGTTCGCGAACGCGTGCGCAATGGCGAAGTCGGACGCGTTCACGTGATTAAAACGTGTAGCCGCGACTCGCCGCTGCCGTCGATCGAGTACCTTCGTCACTCGGGCGGCATGTTCGTCGATTGCGCCGTTCACGACGTCGATTTAGTTTGCTGGATCCTCGGGGAAACGCCCACGTCGGTTCAAGCCCAAGCCCACGCCTTCAAACAGGATATCGCTGACCTCGGTGACGTCGACACCGTTGCCATAGTGATGAAGTTCCCGAGCGGCGCCCTAGCGCAAATCGACTTGAGTCGTCATTCGTGCTACGGTTATGATCAACGTTTGGAAGTTCATGGGGATAAGGGAATGCTCATAGCGTCCAATGCAAAGGATAACACTGTCAGTCACTATTCGCCGCTCAGCGAACGCTCTGGCTCGTTTCAGCATTCCTTTCCTCAGCGCTACAGACAAGCCTATGACAACGAATTGAATCATTTTGTTGATGTTATGCTTGGGAAGAAGCAATTGATGCTTAGTAAGAAGGATGCCATTGTCGCTGTCAGGCTTGCTAATACCTGTGAGGACTCTTACAAGGCTGGAAAAACTATTCAATTTCGAGCAGATGAATGAATGAATATGGGAAAAGAAGCACTCCTATATCAGAAAATCAATAACTTTTTTTGCAGTAGGACTCCCTAACTGTACAGTAGAAGCGTACCACGCATGTTATTTCTTTCTTCAAAAAGTTAATGTTATGGTATGTGACATTAATTTAAAAAATAAATTATCGATACTCACCTCCTCAGATGTAACGTTGCGCTAAAGCGATCAACAGGTTTGACTGGTCGAGTCCACGCCCCCTCCCTTTCCCTTACACACGTGATCATGCGCCTTGGTCTTGTTCTATTCGGTGCTGGCCGCGCCGGTACGATACACTTGAACAACGTCGCGAGAAATCGTCGAATCGATCTTCTCTACGTCGTCGAGGATGATATTGCAAAAGCGGAGAAAGCGCTCGAATCGACGGGGATAGCGACGGCTAAAGTGGTCGATTCGAGGTGCACGGAGGACGTGCTAAGCGACAGTGCCGTGCAATTCGTTATCGTTGCGACTCCGACCCACACGCACGAGAAAATCGTCCGCGCGGCATTGCACGCCAAAAAAGGCGTTTTTTGCGAGAAGCCTATAGCGAAATCGATCGACGCGGTCGTACAAATCTACAACGAAGCGGCTCGAGTAGGCAAGCCGCTTTTCTGCGCATTCCAGCGTCGATTCGATCCCAATTTCGTCGACGTACGCGATCGCATGCGCAAAGGCGAAATAGGAAAACTGCACGTGATCAAGACGTGCAGTCGCGATTCGCCGTCGCCGTCGATCGAATACGTTCGCACATCGGGCGGCTTTTTCGTCGATTCGAGCGTCCACGACATCGATTTAGTGTGCTGGATCGTCGGCGAATTGCCAATAACCATCCAAGCCCAAGCCCACGCATTTCGACGGGACATTGCAGACGCCGGTGACGTCGACACGATTGCCATAGTGATGAAGTTCCCGAGCGGAGTCATCGCTCAAATCGATATGAGTAGATATTCTTCATACGGTTATGATCAGAGAATTGAGGTTCATGGAGACAAAGGCATGATAATAGCTGCCAATGCAAAACGCAGCACTGTCACCCGTTTTTCTCCTCTCGGAGAATGTTCTGATGTGCTCCTACACTCATTTCCTCAGCGATACCAATATGCCTATGAAAATGAATTAGATCATTTTGTCGACGTTATGCTGGGTGAAAAGGAATTGATTTCGACAAAAAAGGATGCCGTTGCTGTCATGAAAATTGCAAAAATTTGCGAGGAGTCGTATCAAACCAGCAAAGTCATCAAATTTCAAGCAGAATTTTGAACAGTTATTTCTGACTCTGCAAAACAGAGATGGTGTCTTTATTAATTCAAATTATTTTTTGTGTGATTTTTGGTATTGGAGCATATAGTTAGCTATGCTTGCCACAATTTCATCCTTCGTTTTATTCTGACCGTAATACTCTGTACACACACCCTCAGGGTTCACCAAATACATAATGATGCTATGATCAACCTAGAACAACAAAATAAAATAATAATGATTATTTATTTATTTATTTATTTATTTATACAATATAATCGTTGTCTTCGTCTGCTGGACCCTTGCTGAAATATACTCGATATGCTTTTGTCACTTGGCCTATTGCTTCGCTGCTTCCCGTTAGGCCAATCAAACGCGGATGAAAGTCTAATTGCACAAGCACTTAGTATAGAAAGTTCTACGTATTTATTTTCTCTCTGCCTTTGAGATATTCCTTGATTGCCGCCGGGTTATCTCGTTCCGGATCGACGCTTATGAAAACTGGCTGGAGTTGATGTATAGCCTCTGATCCTGTCACTTTGTCCAGTTGGTCTTATCCGAGAATTTCGTTAGAAGAGGTACAGTATCTATACCCCCTCTCTCACCTAATTCTTCTACTACGCTCGTCAGTTTTTCCAACTCTTCGGGACATATGTCGGGACAGTGAGTGAATCCGAAGTAAAAGATCGTCCATTTTCCCAGGAAATCTTTCTCCGTCTTCTCCCGTCCGTCCTGATCGACGAGAGCAAATGGTCCACCTAGCGCCGGTTTCCCCAGCGATCGCTGGCGTTCCCGTAGCGCCACTGTGCCATCATACACGTAGAAAAACATTTGTTGTCAATGATGCTCTCGCGCGCCTACCTTCGTCTTTGTCCCGTTTGAGCTTTCGCACGTAAATAAGAGCGCCTCCACCGGCGGCTAGAGACAGTCCCAAAGACATCCACGATATCGGCTGCACGTAGAACAGTAGTCCATGCAAAACGGCTGCCTTTTGAGCTGACTTACGCCTCGTATCGATGAAGACGTTGCCTGTTTACGACACTGCTGCATGGGCATAGACGACAGCTTGTGTAGAAGTCGTCTAGACGAGCGCTGAGCCTGTCTAAGGAGAGCTGCCATTACGTTCGTGTACGGGAAGGACGATAGCCTATATTTAGACTGTAGGCGTGGAATAAAATAACCTCTCAAGCAATGATTGCTCGGCGTGAAATTTAGCTAGAAAAAAATACGTGTTAATACGACATGTCGTGGTCATTGAGCTGGTGCGCCTGACTGCTGTGACGGCGGCTGTAATTCTGCTCAGAACCTCGTTGCAGAGTCGTCGATGTTCCTTGAGGTACAGCTTTTCCTTTTGACAATCTGTGAAGCCTATTGGAGACGTCGTATTCCTGCGCTCCTTTTTCGCCGGCCTTTGGATATTGACTCGCACTGCTGTGACGATAATCCCACACCTCTTTGGAAACTTTCTTTTTTGATATGGGATTGCGATCTGGAACTGGATGACTGCTTGGTCTTCTCTCGCTTTCTCGCTGACGTGGTCGTCGTGGCGGCCTTTGAATGCTACTTTCCTCCGTTTCGTCTTCATAAGACTCCTCACTACTGTAGGGTTCCTCTTCCGACTCTCCTTCTTCATCGTATTCAAATTCATCAGAGTTGAATGAGAGCTGGTCTGCTTCGAGTGGAACGTGTCCGTTTCCAGACGGTAATTCCTCGGGCTCAAAGCGAGGATTCGGAAAAGCGTAAGTGGACGCGCCCTGCATCTGTGGAGTGAAGACCGCCGGAGAAGTCATTTGTTTGCCAGCTAAACAACAACAACAACATCGTGATCATAGTTTTAATCTCGTGTGTTATTTTGTACCGGAAAATGATTGCTTTGCCTTTGGTTTAGCCGTGCGATTACACCGCTTATAGCAAAGGAAAGTGATGACGAATAAAATCATCAGCAGAAGTCCGCCAAGTAAACTTGCTATTCCCACGCTTACGATATTCCACTTAAACCAGCCAGGCCAACCGTAGTCGTCTGACAAAAAAAGTATAGAGCTATACTTCGCATACAACGCGCTATTTTCTTACTTTTCTTTGGCTCATTGGAGGGCCCTAAGTATATCAAGTTAATTAAACAAGCACTAAGACTTTTGGTACATCAACTAACCTTGGGTTTGAAGCGACGCCGGTTTCGAAGGAATAACCGAGGCTAAAACGCACACTCAGCATTCAAATGATTTTAGCTAATAATATTTTCAATTTTACCTCGGATAGTGACGGTGACCGTTGCCTGGGAATTGCCGACAATATTATTGGCTATGCAGGTATAGACACCAGCGTCTTCATAAATCGTGTGCGCTATTGTCAGACGACCGTTTGTCAACGTGTAACGCTTGGGATTAGAAAGTGTCTCAATGCTAGCCAGGCTGAGAGAATAGTTCTTGAGATATGACAGAGAAAGGCCACGATTGATTACCTTTTGCCATCCTTTTTCCACAATATCGTTGGAGTTGGAAGTCCTGTAGCTTCACAAAGCAATCCTAGATCATCGTTCAAATTTACTGTCGTATCTTGGGGAATCGATAGAAGTTGAGGAGCCATAGCACCTTCACGCAAAAGCGCCGAATAAAGAAAGCGATTTTTTTACTGGAAATTACTCTAACCTGGCAATATGATCGTCGCTGATGTTTCAACTCGCCCAACAGCCCCATTGGCTTGACACGTATAATACCCCATGTCGTCTCGTATTAGAGAACTTATCGTTAGACTCCCAAGTGGAAGGAGTCGAATTTTCGATGTGAAATTTAGTGGCACGTTGTCCTTGAGCCAAGCGATTGTAGCTGGCGTTCCGCTTGGATCGATTTCGCACTCCAAGAGCACCGTGCCTCCTATGCTCGGTTTCTGATTGGTCGGCTTTTTGAGAAACATGATTGGATCTAATAAAAAATTAATGACACTCATTTCTAATCCTAAGGATCTTACCTAGGACACTGAGATAAGCTCGAGCTTTAGCAACACTATGAAAATTGGAAGCAAGGCACTCATAAAATCCGCTATCGGATTTGACTAAATTTGAGACTGTGAGACTTCCATTGGCATTGATCACCGCTTTGCTACAAGAGGTCATCATGCAGTCCACTTCTTTTATGCATGGTATGATCAACGTACTCTGCTGGAAGATCTCCTGTTTGCTTTTCCCAAATGATAGCTGGAGAAGGCCTTCCGACAACCACGCACGAAAATGTAACGACGCTCCCTTCGGCGACAGTTTCATTTATCGGACCAATAGCAATGAAGGGATTAAAGCGATCTAAATATATATATATGGATTAATTTCTTTACTGATTAATCATTCTGCTTACAATTGACAGATACAAAAGCAGATACTTCTTTTGTATCATTCCCACTCGTTGCCACGCAAATGTAATATCCTTCATCCGTCTTCTTTACAAATGGCAAGACGAGGCTTCCATTCACTTCTGCAGTCAGTAAACGATTCTGAGCACCCTTTCTCCAATGAATGACAGGAGATGGACTGCCAATAGCAGAACAAGGCAAAATCACCGTAACGCCTTCTTTCACAGTAACCGACTGGGGTGAACGAGTAAATTGCACCACCCCTGAAAAGAAAATAATAGACGAATATTACAAGAAACACTACGCATGCAACTACCTGATACTAGATGTGGAATTGTGCAGTAAAGCACAGCAGCAAAACAGAGCATCGATCGTCGCAGCAAGACAACGCCCCAAGTCCTCACGTGATAACATAAACAAAGCGGCACGTAATTTACATACAGTCTAAAATTAGGATCAAATATCGTCATCTTCGTCGTCGTAATCGTAATCGTCGCTATCTTCCTCACTAATTGTTTCCCGTCGTCGCTGACGATCGGACACGAAACTACGTCGCAATGACGTCACTTCAAAAACTCGACTCATTCGAATATTATTCTGCAGCGAGACGACGTCCTCATGTTCGGGGCCCCACTCCTCCGGCTCCTCGAAGGGATCTCCGGACATCATACGAGTCAACGTCGAGTACCGTTCCACTTCTCGTTCCGCTTCTTTTGGTCGTTTCCCTCTGCCGCCTCCGATGCTAGCCGGCGTCGAGGCGGCACTTGCACTCGGAATGGAATCGAGTTCTCTCACTTGTCTTTGCAACGTCGATTCGATGTCGTCCAAGTCGCCGTAGCCGGGATTGATGGTGTGACGATTTCCGCCCATGGGATTCGACGGCGAAAACGACGATTTGCCGCCGAGACTCATGCTACCGCGTTTAGCAAAATTAAAACTCACCGGTCGCGACGCATAATCGTATTCGGATAGAGGCATATTTGAAGAGCTGCTAAACGGACGATCCATTCCAAAGCCCATCATGTGACGATCGCTGTCCCACGACGGTCTCATACCCAAAGCGGTCCACATATTATCGTCGTAGTCTTCACGTCGTAGTCGTTCTAAAGAGACACTATATAGAATTCTTTTTGTTTTTGTTTTATGTACTTCGTCGTCTTCTATATGAAGGCCTTGAATGATAGGTCTTTCTTCGGCCCGTGCAACAGCAGACGATTCCCCCGATTGTTATCGTCACAACGAGAATGACTGCGGCTATGATGATACCGGTAATAACGGGAGTTATTGCCGGTTTAGAAGTGGGCTCGGCGGGAGTCGGATTCTCTTCTGCAAAGGTCCAAAATTAATACTTTTAATTCCTTTGTTGTACGTACTAATTGAGATTGTTATACTGGCGCTTGTCACTCCCATAATGTTCGATGCCTTGCACGTATAAACGCCCGATTCCTCAGCCGAGACTTCGGAAATTTCGCTACTTACAAGAGATTTTACTAAAACCGTGTCCAAATTGCTGCAGATAAAAGATTGGACTTCCTATCAAAATTCTCTCCGATCTCTCGAACTTACTTGTTATTGTGAGTCCACGCGAAAACGGGCGAAGGTGCACCCGAAGTGGTGCATCGAACGGAAACGGGATCAACGCCGAAACTTTCAATCTTCGGCGTAGTGGGAGCACTCAAATCTTAATAAAAAAAAAGAAGAAAAAATCCCCGTCGAATATTTTTTATTTTATTTATTACTTGGAATGAGTATGGCTGCTGATGCTGATATGACTCCTCTCGTTGTCGTCGCTCTGCACGTATAAATAGCCACGTCATCCAAGTTGACGTTGTACTTCGTGAGAAGTCCCGTGTCTTTATTGACAGACGTATCGCGTCCCGGTATCAAAAGCGTGTCTCCTTTGAGCCACTCATACGTAGCCCCAGTCGAAGGTGTAGCCGAACAGGAAAGAGTAGCAGTGCGCCCGAGGTTTACCGTTATATTGTGGGGAGTCAGAACGAATTTAGGAGGAGCTGAAATATCAGATTTTTTATAAGAAAAATTCACTTTTTTTCTATGTACGTACGTGCAACTGATAGATACGAAGACGCCGATTTGACGACTCCTCCGTCGGCGCTCACAATGCACAGATACCATCCCTCGTCCTCCAACTTCACATCCGTTATAGTCAAGTCTCCATGACGAGCGACGATTCTATCCACGAGCAAATAAAAGAAGATACTCAATCGCCGTCTCATTATACTTGCCTGTTTGAGAAGGCTTGCCCGTTTCCTCGTCTGAATTGATAGATGGGGTGAACGCTCGCCGGCGCTTCGCATTCGATCGTCGCAACGGCGCCAAGATTCACCGTTTGGTTCTGGGGCCGTCGAATGAAGTCCCAGCACGCAGCTGGACCAGCTAGAAACGCCCAGATTCGAAAACTGCAAGAGGCGACGTGGAATCAAAGTAATACGAATCAAAATGAGAAGTAGAAAGGCAAAGGACATCGTGAAATCGACACGGACGATTTCTTCTTCTAAAACAGAGCCAAACGACTCAGAAACAGGTTTGGAGGATCACTCTACGTCACGTGCTGACCTTGTAGATTGGAATTCATTATCCATCCTACATTTATAAGTTATGTATACTATATATTCTTATAATCACGCTTTCACAGTTAATATTGAGTTTAAAAATGAGATTAGATAGATACATGGTCTAATTCTCTGGTACTTTCAAGCAGGATTCTTTGCTGGCTTCATCATCCAGACTTTTCTGTCTCAATCGATAATTCCAGTTGAGACACTCGGACAAGCTACGAAACCAGTCAGTCAAATGATCTCCCTTGGTTACGCAAGGAAGAGGCCACTTTGACGACGTAACAAGAATACTAAGAAAAGAAAATTAAACTATTTATTTATTTATTTATATAATTTGCCTGTCTCCTTGTTTGATTTCCTGTCGATTTCTGCCGTCGAACGACGCCCAGGCCGTGTGACGACTATCGTCGGCAACGCAAATCTAAAACTTTAATTATCACCATAGCAACAATGCGTTGTCACAAAAAACGAACTTTGATGCTGACTCCCGATGGAACGAGAATGGGTCGAAACGACAACGAATGAGGACAAATTGGCGCGAGAATAATCGCGGGGACGCTCGGATGAACCATGGAGCTTCCAGCGGCCGCAGAATAAGCCGTACTTCCGGTCGGAGTAGCAACAATCAAACCTAGCAAAAAAACTCAATAATTCAGAAACTATTTCTTAATTATTTACCGTCTCCTTGAACAACTGTTACCAAATTGTCGTTTAGATACACGTTTAGATTCGATAGATAAGGAGAGGGACCGCGATCAATAACCAATTCATTTAACACCTAAAAAAATTTTACCCACCTGCTCATTCTTTCTCTACTCTACTTACAAGCGCTTCCTTTTTTGAAGCAGTTAATTGCTTGACAACAGGCGCGGCCTGACTAAAGGACTCTGATCTTTTCTGAATAAAGTACTGTTTTCGATGACGTGGAGCTACATCGCTTTTCACGAGACAGTGCAATCGAAGTCGCAACGTCAGTCTCGCATCACCTAAGTAAGAGCTCTATCTAATGCCTCTTAGATACAGACAAGTAGGAAATGACCTAACCATCAATGACACTTGATATCGTTTTATCGTAGCTGTCAAATGAGAATGGTGTGAGGAAGCCAAGGGAGCCCAAGTGGAATCCAATCAGAGGTGGAACGCTCGACTAAATTTCGAGCAGAATCAAAAAAGAGAGGCCCCACTACTCCCCCTTATACTAGTCTCACCGGAAATAAAGAGGAAGCGTATAAGAGAGTCCCGTCTCCCCCCAAACAAACAATAAAATCGATTTTATCCTTTAGTTCGTCTTCGCCTATGAAAAGCGGAAATAGAAAAGAGGACAAAGGGGGCCCCCCTTTCGGTAGACATGCCGTGGATCCACGTGTGAAGTCTTTCGCAGTGTTTCTGAAACTTCTGATCGTCGGCAAGCTCTTCTTCGTCGAGAACCGAAGATTCGACGTAAACCGACATGTTTTTTTCCTAGGGGAGGGGAGGGGAGGGAAGAGGCACGTATTTTCCCTATACGAGAACGCGCGAAGTCTCTCTACGTCGTGTAGCCACGATATGAGCTTTTTGAAGCAGCACGTGACCGTTCTGTCGCGAAATTTCTTGATGACAAGAACCGATTTGGGTTTTTGCGTCCATTTCACGTGATAACCGAGCGGACGATGAACGTTCGCTTCGGCGGCGTGACAAGAGCCGTTCATAGCGTCGCTTAAAAGCGAAAAAGAGGACGACAGTGAATGGGGAAAGGGGTCACACAAGTATGAGTTCCGCTTTTCGTGGGTGTGGTCGGAGAGAATGCATGGAGGCGTGAACTCGCGAGACAACATACCGTGAAACGGACTACATATGTATATGTGTACGCGCCGATCCCTCGATTACCTTTCTGCTTCGCGGAGGCACGCTTTCGGTCCAAATCTGTCTGTCGCGAGAAGTTTCTCCGTTCGCTGGCGCGACGATTCCGCTCTTTACAGCACCAGTCATTACCATCAGCTAGAAAACTCTATTTTACTTCGTTTCCGCATCGCCCGCTTCGTTTCGATCACTCATTGAAGCCGAATCGACGAAAGAAAAAAAACGTCGTAAGACAATGAGTCGAGATTCCCTTTTAGCGTGCTAGGTGGTAAATGACGTAGAACAACAGACACAAGAGAAGACAACGCGACACAAGTTCATCACCATCATCAACGTTTCTTAGGCATTGTAGCTCGTCGAAGAGACACTTCCGCCGTGACCAGTCCAATTGGTGTGAGTGAATTTTCCTGGAGCAGTGAGAAGCTCGTACGTGTGAGCACCAAAATAGTCTCTCTGAGCTTGAATTAGATTGGCAGGAAGACACTCTGACCTAAAAAGAAAAATCAATAAAATCAATAAAATTAATAATCATTACCTGTATCCGTCGTAGAAAGCAAGAGCAGTGCTAAAGCAAGGTGTTGGAATTCCAAGAGTCACTCCAAGAGAGACGACTTTGCGCCAAGAAGCCTACACACATATATATAGGATAGATCGTTGATTTGCTCCCCCCCCCCCCCCCCCCCCCCCTTAGTGTGTTTTACCTGGGAATTGTGAATAGCTGCTTTGAAAAAATCGTCAAGGAGGAGATTCGACAAGCTGGGATTCTTGTCGAACGCTTCTTTGATATTTCCCAAGAAGCGACTAAAAAGAAATAAATAAATTAATTAATTAACCCTAGCCGAGTCCACACCTCCTGATAATGCATCCGCCTCTCCACATGAGAGCAATGGAGCCATAATTCAACTCCCAACCATATTCCTTAGCCGCTTCTCTCAGCAGCATAAACCCTTGAGCATATGAAATGATCTTGGACGCATACAGAGCCTAAGGACAAAGCAACAAACTCCCCACACTCACACAGAGGAAAAAACCCAAACTAACCTGTCTGATGTGTTCTACCATTTCCGCTTTGTTCCCCTCAAATTTGACTCCACTTGGCCCCTTCAAACTCCCACTCGCCTTCACCCTTTCGTCCTTCAAAGACGAGAGACAGCGAGCAAACACAGATTCCCCTGAAAAAAAAAAACATAAAAAAATCAATAGACATAAACATTGATTCTCAAACCAATAAGAGTAACGGGAATTCCCATATCCAAAGACGAAATGGCAGTCCATTTACCCGTTCCTTTCTAAGACAAAAACTATGTATTTTCTCCCTTATGTTTATATATAGACTCTGTTTGCCTGTCCAGCGGCATCTCGTATCTTTCGAACGAGTGGAACTCCGTCTGTGTCCTTGTAGGCCAAAATTGCCTGAGTGATTTCAATGAGGAAGGAATCGAGTTCTCCTTTGTTCCATTCGCCGAAGACGGCGCTCATTTCGTCTTCCGACATTCCGAGCGCGTCCTTCATCAAATGATACGCTTCGCAAATCAACTAAACATTATTCAAATAAATAAATAATTAATTAATTAATTATTATTAAGGACCTGCATGTCTCCGTATTCGATTCCATTGTGGACCATCTTCACGTAATGCCCCGCTCCGTCTGCGCCAACCTAAATCCCCCAAAACCCATTCATTAAATTTTTAAACTCAATTTTATTTTACCCAATCACAGCATGGCTCTCCATTCACTTTGGCCGAAATTCCCTGAAAGATTGCCTTCACGTGAGGCCTCAAAAAAAGCACAAAAAATAAATAAATAAATTTTTAATTATTATGTTCAATGTACCAAGCTTCTTTGGCTCCTCCTGGCATAAGAGAAGGGCCATAGCGCGCGCCATCTTCTCCCCCTGACACGCCGCTTCCGACAAAGAGAAGTTTCTTCGACTCCAAATACTTTGCTCGGCGCTAAAGCCACGCATTGGAATCAATGAAAGAAGAGAGAAGAAAACATTGCCTACTATAGAATCATTATATTGCGAGTTTCCTCCATCGATAATGATATCTCCTTCTTCCAGCAAAGGAACCTAATAAAAAATCAATAATTTAAATCGAAGTACAGGTTTATAGATAATACCAATGTGTCAATGAATTTATCGACGGCATCGCCAGCTTTGACAAGCATCATCACCCTTCTTGGTTTTTTGAGTTTTCCGACCATTTCTTCCATCGAATGAGCTCCAATAACCTTCGTACCTAAAAATCTATAATAATTATCTTGATTTTTTTTCGGGTCTTCTCTTACCCTTAGCTTCTTTCGCAAGAAAATCGTCAACTTTGGAGACGGTTCGATTGAAAGCGCACACCTTCGGAGCAAAATTAGCCAATGGGATGCGAGATAACCAAGGGCGTGGCGTGACGTCATTACGCCCGGACGCCGGAAGAAAGGACCGGTCGACGAGCGAAAGCGCGACGCCAACGCGCGACTTACGACGAATCCGTGATCGTTCATGTTGAGAATGAGATTTTGACCCTAGACGAAGCAAGACGAGATAAACGATCTTCTCGAGGCCCATACGAGGGAAAAAAACAACGAAGACGTGCTGCTTTGGTTCCTGCTTACCATGACGGCGAGTCCAATAAGTGCAATATCGGCTCTAGAAGGCGAGAAAAAAAAGTAGAGCAACGGGTGGTGTGAGGGGAGCGCATTTTGCGGCGGAGAAACGAGCAAGTGGCATCAGCGTTTCGCCTTACTTTTGCTCGGCCATTCTGCTGCAGCAAAGTCTACGTGACGAAGAGTTCTCTTGGAAGGCGAGCAGGCGGATGCGCAAAAGAGCTGCGAGAGCATGCGTAAAGCTCGCCGAATCCGGGACGCCCTTTCCATTCCAAACGAGGAGCATCATGTGCGCTGCAGTGTCCAATCAGCAAGCGTGTCAACTTGCATACGACGGAAAATTGGAAGAATTGGAAGCTCTGCTCGTAGCGAGACCTCGCGATGCTCGCATTGTCGATCAAGCAAGTCCAGACCGAAGATCACGTGCCGAAACACGCGCGATCGTCTACGTAGGATCAACGAATGCCCTTGCATTGGGCGTGTTCTTCAGGACGAGAAAAAATCGTCGATTACCTACTTCGTTTGGAAGTCCCTATCGACGCAAAAGACGATGTTAGTTAATTAATTAATTAATTAATTAATTAATTGTGTCACGTGACCATTTTTAAGGCTCTCTGGACTCCGTTAATGATTGCTTCGTCTGCCGGCCATCTTGGAATTGTCGAGAGTTTATTGAAAAATTCCTCCTCGGCTGTTGCCATGGTGAATGAGCAAAACGAAGCCGGCCAGACGTCGTTGCATTATGCGGCGTCGAAAGGAAATTGCAACATCGCTGAAAAGCTAATTAGTCACGGAGCAGATACAAATGTAAGAGATCGCCACAAAGCTACTCCACTACACAGAGCAGCTTCAAGGCAAGAGCAAAAAATTGGGAAGAAAACAGTATCTCATTTTTTTTTCAGAGGACACGCTAAATTGGTCGAGATATTGTTGGAGCACAAGTCGCATGTTAATGCAACGGACAGCAATGGAGATACCCCACTGTAATAGACCCCCTAATTTAAATTAATCTTATTTATTTTCTTTTTAGGCACCTTGCCTGTGAAAGTGACTTTGGTCATATAGCTCATCTCTTGGTTAAGACTGGGGCCCAAGTCAAACTCCAAAATAATGTAAGAAAGAAGAAGAACTGCACTACATATGATGATATCGTTATTTTTTAGGAGGAGAATTGCCCCCTCGATTTAGCCACTCCAAATTTGGCACAATCACTCGCCCAAGCAGCAGGATTAACCAATTAGATATCTAACTAGACATTATCACATACACCGACACTCATGAAACAAAATTCAACTGTAGCTCTAAACTAATACTTATCTTATTCTATTATTTGTTGCCTTGTAACGCTGGAGAATTCGTAGTTGAGGTGCCGCCGCCGCCGCCGTTTCCTGACTGGGGCCCCCCTCCTCCTATTCCTCCTCCCCCAGCCATTGCCTGGAGACTGAAGCCAGAGGCGCTGCCGCTGCCGACACTGTCGCCACTGTCTAGCGATTTGAGAAGCTTGAAAAGACCTGCCGCTTCGCGAATGCGACTGAATTCGATGCAAAACGCTTGGACTTCAATGAAGAGATCCTATTGAAAATCAACATTATTTTTTATATATATATGTTTGTTTATCACTTTAATGTCGATAATCTTATTTCTGATGAGCGACTGAAGAAAGACGCAAACCTAAAAAAAAAGATGAATAATTATTTCTTTTCTCTCTAAGGATTGTGCTACACTGTACCAATCTGACTAATCGGTTCTGCATGTACTTGTCTTTGATTGTCTCGCATTTCGATATGCAATTGCAGATGTATAACTGAACAAATTCCTTCGGAAGTTCAACAGCCTTAATTAAAAAAACAATATTAATAATTAATAATTAGATGCTATTGGACAGCACAGTTGTCAGCCGATTGACAACTTCCATCGAATGAAGAGACATGTCCATATTCACCAAAACAGAATAGTATCTAAAATACAAAATAATTGAATCTGCTAAATAAATGACGTCATAAAACTATCCTACTCTGCTATTTGATTCGATGACATCAATTTAAGAAGAACCTCTATGGCTATTAATGGATTATTTTCCACCAAATCAGGCAGCTATAAAAGACACTATGTCTAAATATTTCAATTAATTGATTTTTAATTTTGCCTTGGCCGGAGTGAGTCCCATGTGGTAGACCAACTTAGAATCATTTTCGAGCTCACCCAACACTTGCTACAATCAAGGATCCACACCCCCCTGATGATTTTTTTCTTTCTCACGTGATTACCTGTTGTTGCTGTAAGACTAAGGGTCCCTTGAAAGCTTTTGCCATCAACTTTCTCACTTCGACTCCTACCAATAAAAGGTATTTATCTATTTAATTATTTCATTGGGGTTCTATTCTCTCGCCTGCACTATTGCTTATGCACATTGACGTATCCCATTCTGGGAGAAAGGTGTTCTCACTAGGATTCAACCACAAAACCTACACACATATCAACAGTTATATATAAAAAGAAAGAAGTTTAGTTCTGGACCTCGTCATCGGATAAATGAAGAGGAGGAGCGGGACGAACTAACGTTGGTTGAAAGGTAATATCAGCACCAGTGTCCGGATCTAGAGAAAAGAACCCCCCAAAACTAGAGATCTCGAAAAGAGACTAAAACAAATTTCGACTGACCACATAAAACGGCTTCAGCTACTTGCCCCGATGATGACACTTCAGCAGGACTAAAGAAAAGCAATCAAGCTTCGATACTAAATAACACTTATTTACCTCATTTCAAGGGAAACGGGATCGGGTAAAACGGAAGGTGCACCGATACAGGGTTTAGGAAGAATTTCTATTTGACGTTCCAGTAGCATTTTTCTCACGTGACCATAATCAGTAGGCTATACATGCAATTCCTCTCTTTTCCCCCCTCAAAAGACGTATTACTCACCGGAACTTCAGTAAGAGAAATGGCTCGCGGAGTTTTCTTAAATAACTACAAAGGAGAATACAGGTACTGTAGTGGAAATAGCTACACTTGTCCGACTAACCTCTCTTGGTGCAGTCGTTACGAGTTGAGATAGAAAATTCTTCTCTGCAGGAGACGGAAGTGAAGACAGAGACAAACCGGGTACTTTATCGCCATCGGTCTTAATTAATCAAAATAAATCTAATTAATTAATTAATTAATATTTTTTGCCTACGACGAGAAATTCGGCGAAAAAGGGAGCGAATGGATGCGACGACATCAAATCGGTTTTGTACATGTCGTATAAAATGAAAATTGCCCCAATTCTTTGGGCGGGGCCAGGTAGAAGATCTTTGTCGGTCAATAAGAGTATCTGGCAAGACGGAACGTTATTTTTTGCAGCGAATCTTCTATTTTTCGTGCCATGGCGCTGCCGATTTTGAAATAGTCCGATCGATTGAAGTTGCGATGAAATGTCGATCCGACCGCTTCGAGGCTCGCTGCACCCATCGCCTCTTCGGTCAGAATCCTGTAAAAGAGCTCTCTAGAAAAAGCTTCGCTCGCAAAACGACTGCAAACGTTAGAAGTGTGCTGAGATCTTTAGGAGGGAGACTCATTGTTACGATGGCTAACGCACGCTAGGCTACCTCCAGCAAGAATGTTGATTTTCGTTTCGTTGTCCTTTCTTTGGCTCTCGACAGCGGCGACGAAAGCCGAGATGAAAATTTCAAAATATTACAACGACAAAATAACGACAGTAGACAATCTTCTCCCCGAATCGGCTCTAATCGGTTTGTCCGATTTCGTCGCTCATTATTCGACGTGGATCTATCAGCGTCACGATCCTCGACGGCGCAACGAACCCATCTCACAAGCGACGTCCAACGGAGCAAACATCCAATGGCTATCTCACCTCAATGTATCACTTTTCGAGGAAACTCAAACATGGGATTATCTTCGGGATGCGGTCCCTGACCACGCCCCCGCACAAAGTTATAGACCCTATTCGGTCTCTTCCTTTCTCGTGCGCCGTCTCGATCCCCATCGACTCAGCGACGACGAATGTCGTCATAGCGACGATCTAATTGGCGTTCTCTTTCTGACGCGAGGATGGCTTAAGAATGATTACGGGGAACTTTTGTTATCGGATTCCAATGGGGGCGTGGCCGCTTCCTTTATGCCTTATAGAGGACGCGTTGTTTTTTGGCAGTGCGACGTTCCTTTTGTATTTCGACCCCCCGGAATGGCTTACAAGCAAGGACAGTATGGAATTCTACTGAAATTGACGCGGAGTGACGTCGTCTATCGAAGCGGTCTAAAACACTATGAGGAAATTGAAAAATTGTATCGTGCTTACAATTTTCTTGAATTTCCCCTTCCGATGACTAATGATGACGTCAAAGATGAGATGAATCTTACTCTACATCTAACCCGGAAGTATAAGGATAGATTCGGTCGTGGCATCGCTGTTTATGATAATATCTTGAATGAGGACGAATTGGATGAGCTGAGATCTTATCTGGTCGACTATCACGATACCTATCATTATCAGATACATGACGAAAGCACGGAAGAAGACAGTGACAACGTCCAATGGGTATCCGGACTTCCAGTAAGAACCTAAAAAATTAATAATAATAATAATAATAATAATAATAATAATCAAATTGTGTATTTATTTTAAGACTTCCCTCTTTCTGAGAAGTCGTCTGTGGCTTCTCACCCAGAAAATCGCCGCTCATCTAAGCAACGAAACCGGCTGGTTTCCCTACGACGTCGCTCTCAATATCATCCGCTCCGTCGACTACACGCGCATTCACAAAGACTGCGACGACAACGAGAACGAACTCACCCTACTCATCTATCTCAATCCCAACTACAGCGTCAATGATCACGGCGAAACGGTTTTCCTCGAGGAGATTCCTCAATCGACGCCAATTTCACCCGGAAATGAAGTCTATGAATTGATAGCGGCCGTGCGATCTCGCTACGGGCGCTTTTGCATATTCAACGGCGGTATACCTCATTCAGCGAGACCTCCGAGTATTGAATTCGTCGGAGCGCGATACACATTCGCCGTCAAATTATCGAAAAGTATTCAAATAGCCAAAGCAAAATCTCTCCAGGAGGTATCTCTTACCTTATACCTATTTATTTATTTATTTATTTATTTATTTATAGATTCTTGAAGGTGGCTATAGTCGTAGTCATCGCGAGATTAGCGGCGCTATGAAGGAACTTCATGATCAGTTACTGGAAGGAATCGATGAGGAAAACCGACTTCCGCCTCTCGATTTTCTCGCTGAACAACTCAACATTCAATCTGACCTACTTCTAAAAGAAAGATACGAGAAACGAATACGCGCTCTCCAATATTTTAAAAAATTCGTCGACTAATTGATTTATGTATTTATAATTCGTTGTGGGATAAATTCATTGGCTCATCATCGTCATCTTCCATCTTTCCTGAGGCACCGTAGGTATTAATTTCTCCTGGTGGTGCTTCAATGTGCTGCTCAAATATTTCTACTGAAACTCCATTCACTTCGTCTCGCGTAAGATAGCCGTTTTCATCGACATCAAGAGCAGAAAATCCCTTAGGACATATACAATTATATTTATCTATTATTTGTATCATAGTACTTGGACGTTTAGTAGTCGTTTTCCTGTATGTTCGTGCTATGAAAAAATGTACGTGGGGAAAAAGATTCACGGGTGTTCTTACAATAAGAAGTGGGTGCATCTCTTCGAATGTCATTCTCTCGCCTTTATGTCTACCTATCATTTCAGCGACATAAAATCTGAAATCACTATTTAATTAATTTATTTCCAGCTCCAAATTTTCTGAACCTGATTTGAGAACCAGGAGTGAAATGACAATCGCTCAACGTCAAGACGTTCTTCTCGCCATCTAAAATAACTATGACGCAGGCAGTTCATTTAATTAATTAATTAATAATAGATATTACTTTGACAATCAGACCGATTGAAGCGATCAAAAGGCGTCCACCATATATTAACAGCTAAATTACGTTCAAGCGATTTCACATAGTGAAACCATCTAGCATGACCAATAACATATATATTTATATATATATCTCCTCATTGATGTGTACTTGTATGGAACGTAGACGCAATCTCCAGGACGAGTGACAGCTGTCCACCAGGGAACATTTTGAAATTGAGGAAATTCAATCATGTCAACTGCGTCTACATTGACACTGCTAAAATCTCCTTCCATGTGATCAATCACGTCATGAAAACCAGGTACCTACAGATTAAATAATTGATTAATTAATTAATAATTGACGTCATACTGTTTTATTAATAAAAATCCATTCTTTTGTTCCAGATACTTGGCAGTTGAGATTTTCGACAGTGTCAAAATGAAAAGAAGATTTCGTTCCTCCGCTGCTAAACCACATTCCAAAATCTTGAAATGTCGTCAAAAAACCGCCGCAGGATAAACAGGAGAGAAGAGGAAATTCCTCTTGCATCGAATCCGGCAAAGTGTCAATCAAATAAAATTCAGACCGATTGTACTCTTCGAGAAAATCCGAAAAGACGTAAGGACGCGCGTGCAAATCACGATTCTCTTGCTTGCTAAAATCCACTCTTACAACGGCGTCGCCGTGACGAATTCTAAAAAAAATAACGAACGTTACATGTAGGAATTCCGACGAGAAATTCCCTACTTCAAATAGTCGTCTGTCCATTTTTCGAGCGGGAACGATGAGCGCAATGCATTTCGAAGCAGAACGGGACGACTGGAGTGAATAAAGTCGTTATAGAACGTCTCGCTCGACGGAATCGCGTCGAGTTCCCTAATGGAGCCCTCGCTAGGTTGATGACTTCCCAGAGGCTGAAGGTGGCCTCGAGGAAACTCTCTATCTGCTCTCGATGCGACTAGAAAGACGTACAATGTCAAAAGGAGAGCGAACACCATTTTTTTTATACGGGCTGTCCTGAAAAAATATTATAATTTATTCGTTGGTAAGCGTTCTTTTGTGAATTGAGGCAGAACGAAAGCGGCCTTGTGGACTTGCGAGTTATAATAGCGCAATTTCATGGAACGCACTTCGTTATCACTCAGCTCCTTCAGCGGAAAATCAAATTTCATATTCTATAATGACATTGTGAGGAAACAAAAGAAATGAACGAAAAACTTGCTTACAGGACTCTTGCCTGAAATAACAAAGCCAAGTTCTCCTGAAGGATAAGAGGGAGAACTGATATAGTAGTATTGGGACGAGGGAAAAACGTTTTGAGAGAATCTAAGTCGGGGAAAACTTTCTGACATCTCTAGCATAGGACCATTGTCTAATAAAGAATTGTATTGAGCCACTTTGTGACCACTCTGACTAGTGCTACCGTGAGTGACGTGAATTCCATTGGGCTTGAGAGAATTTTTCACCAATTCAAAGTAGGGTTCATTAAATAGAAATTCTCCAGGTCCTTAATTATTAATTGATTATTATTCTATTAATTAAGGGTAGGTTCTTGCCTTTTTCGTCTGAACAATCTGTTATGATGACGTCAAATTGTTCGATGTGACTTTTCAAGAAGTCAAATCCGTCGCCAATGTGAATAGTGAGCTTTTCACTTTTCAAACCAACGGCCATGAGCGGGAAAAACCTCTTGCTAACATCAATGACCGTCTGCTCAAAATCAAAATCAAAACCCGTCTAATCTAAATCTGAATTAAAAACTACGGAATCAATTTCACAGAGTGTGCACTGAGCCACGTGACCGTGCTTCACAATTTCCCTTACAACGCCCCCATCACCACCACCAATTACGAGAACCTTTAAAAAAACGAGCAGTCAGAGCGAGAAGTACGTAGTCAATGAGTACCTGTAGTCCAGAAGAGCTTGGATCGTAGCACAAAAGAGGCACGTGAACCATCATCTCCTGATAGGCGAACTCGTCCATTTCTGTGCATTGGACAATATCGTCCAAAGCTAAGACGTTACCATAGCGCAAACTGAAAAGAAATGCCTCATACGATGACGAATAGACTCTATTCTTTACTGGTGAAAAACGAGGACGTCCTGGAAGGCGGATCGATCTCGATACAAGACCCGATCGACTTGATAGGACATTTTCTGGCCTTGCCAAAGACAATCGCTCTCGGAGAACCAACCATCGACGAGTTTATCCATGGAGCACGCCTCTTTGAACCCCCCCGGATATGAAGACGCAATAATTTCAGATTCTGAGGCCTAAATATTGGCCTTCAGGAAGAAAATATGAAGAAATTTATATAGTAACTAGCAGTATTATGTGTTGCGATTGAGAAGGCTCAGTTCCATTCCCGTTGCTTCTGAAGCCGTTGTTGTGTCCTCTTGATCATTGACTGTGATTCGGATGGCATTCTTCTTTTTCTTCTTCTTCTCCGTCTTGTGAGCACCTTCGATTGCTTTCGAAATCTATACACACTTACTATTTGTACTAATGTTAAATTAATCATTAAGATTTTACGTCTTTTAGAGTCACTACTCCCACGAGACGACCTATTGACGTCACATAGGAATGAGAAAGACCAAGAAGAGCAAAGAGACTATGTGCCTAATATAAATTAGCATGGGAAATCGGACTTCCTAAAATTTCACTACTACCTTATGTAAAGAAGTGCGCTCTACGAGTTGAAAAGGTGCTGGATCAATTTGGCAATTGCTGAAGTCAATCTGCTCGTGCAGAAAATCGCTGGACCAACCATCCTATGGAGATTATCATTGGATCAATAATTAATTAACGTGCACAAGTAAACTACTTCTTCTAATTGCTCATCTGGAGACTTTATCCTTCCAAGGGAATCCTTAAAAAAAAAACAATATTGAGATGAAGATCGATATATGATGCTTATTACGTCAAGTTCATTTCTTGGTGATGACGTGAAAATCGAAGCAACTAAAATATAAAATTGTCTCCTAATTTATTTATTTTAGTATCTTTACCTTGTAGCCGTAGGCGTTTTAATGTCGACGTCTTTCGCGATGGCGATTGGGGTTGAGGTGAAACGGTCTGCGGAGAAATAAAAACGCGCATATATTGATATTTAATATGTGCAATACCTCATCAGCATTCTGCTGAGATTCATCCGATTCCACTCTCAACGTCGCCGGTCTATTGGCGAGCGAATAACACGTCAAAATAGAAGAATTTTCTCCGAGGTACCTCGTTGGATTGTCGGTTTCTTCGATGACTTCGGCTGCGCTGGGTGTAGCGGCTCCTGAAGCAACTGCGCTCTCGTCCCACGTTCCCTTTTCATCCATAAGCCGTTTCATGAGATATCGGCGTTGAATCGACCCCAACAAAACCATAGAATCTAAAAAGAAAATTCCAATAAAAACCCCCCAAAAAAATGAAAGACGAAACCTGGAGCGTCGACGAGAGGAAACGACTGATGATTGGAACTGTGAAGCAATTTTCTCAAATCTCCGTACGTAGATCGATACGAAATAAAGAAGAGATTACGCTTCATAATGTCATTCACCATCACTTTATAAGGCCTTAGAAAAAAGATAAATAACAAAATACATTAAAATAATCAACTAGCCCTATATAATATATGAGTCTTACCTTCCACGTGTCAAATCAGGTAAATAGGGTAACTTCTTTATCTGAATGATACTGTCATAGAACGAGGGCTGGAGTTTCTGCGCGATTCCATTAGCAATGAGCACGGCAATCATCACAGGCAATATATGAGTTATCTGCCCCGTCAATTCAAAAACAATAACCGACGTCGAAATCGTATGCGTCACACTCCCGGACATCGCCGCCGCCCCGACGACGGCGTACCCACCCGGAACAATCACGTGAATAATGTCGTGCGATTCCTTGATGCCGTGCGGAAACCAAGCGGCCATCGTTTCGCCGACCAATCGTCCGAACGCGGCGCCCGTGACGAAGACGGGGAAAAAGACGCCGGCCGGAACGGGAAGTGCGACGGCAATTGCAGTAGCAAAGAACTAAAATCAATAAAGATTAAATATAAAAATCAATAAGGATAATATATATATTTTTTTCTCACGTGGTAAAGTGTGTAGAGAAGGAGGCTGACGAATATGTTTGGATTATTCCACGTGTCTAGGATGTCGGTTTGAGTTTTGTCGCCGCTATCGTCGGACAGCGAGCCCCACGTGAAATTAGAAAATAATTGATCTATTGCCTCCTTCTGGGTTAACTGAAAAAATAATTAATTAATTAATTAATTGATTGATTCAGGAGAGTCGCTACTTTTCCCGCCATGAACATTCCGAATCCCTTGGGAAACGTGAGAGTGGAGAGAATGAGAACGACCACAAGAGGATAAATAAATCGACTGGGTATTAATATAGAAATTATTTGAGATCGATTATAAATATTTGTCGCTTACTTTCGTTCAAGAAATTGGGTCTTGTGTCTGTACTTGCGTCTCAAGTCGACTATGGATCGATGAACGAAAACAAAGAGAGCCCCACCAAAGCCACAAGTCACTCTAAGAAAAATCAATAACAGATTAGTGAATAATCCATACTCATTAAATTTTACCCTATGAATGCAAACGCTATCATTTCGTATGGATCGAAAGGAAATTCTTCGACGAAGTTTGTAGTGAAAAGTGACGTGATAGTTTCTAAGAAATTAAATCACAGACATTGGATACTTTAGAGTAGAGGAATCCCTACGTTCATTTGAGACAAAGATGGCCATAAGCCGAAACATAAAAGCCCCGCAAACAGCGGCGAAAAAACCCCGCCAATAATTCCGAACGGCAAAATACGTCGCCGTTACTTCAATACTAAATAACACGCCTAAAAAATTAAATAATAAATATTGAGACAAAATCAAAAAGTAGATGCGTTTGCGTGCCTCCTATTGGAGCAGCAAAATTGCACGCCACGCCCACAGCACAAGCAGCAGCAAGCAATTCATTGCTATACGCTTCATTCTAGAAGCAGATAGAATAAAAGTAAACAAGGACAAAAGATGTCTTACTGCAAATGCGTTATTAAAGTGCGTTATGAATTTCGTCATGCCATTTCCAACGATGCTAGCAATGTGCACAAAGGGACCCTGAGAAAAATCAATTCAATATAAATATATATTTTTAAAAATGTTGCTACTTCTTTTCCCAGGGGGATTCCAGATCCAAGTGACGATATGAGTCCAATCTAAAAAAAAACGAGATCTACTTTTTTCCCCTGATAAAGTATCTTTTTATTTATACAGTTTTGGCCAAAAACGTTCGTATTGATAGGTATTCCGATAAAGAAATTCCCCTCAAGACTGTCTTCATTTCCGGTATACCAGACCCTACATAGATAAATACTATTAATCGACTGATTTCTCATGTCCAAACGAACCAATCGCATTGGGCGAAACCAAGTGCGTGTATCCAACGGAAAACGAAATCAAAACAATAGGAAAAGCAATCCAAATAACATATTGAAGTATAGCAATTTCGGTGAGGTTCCCATAGAGCCACACGTGCGCTAAAACAACGAAAAAAAATTAAATTAAAATATATTCGAGACATGGAATACCTTGCTGGCATTTCTCAATTAAATAATCGAGAACGAAGCTGAGAAACGCCATGAGAAGACCGAGCACGAGCAAAAAGAGCCAATCTTCGCCGATATGACGTACGACGAATTGTTTGCACGAACGCCACGCCTTCGCTCCTAAAGAAAAAATCGACCCCAAGAGTCTTTTCGAGATTTTCGCTTCGTACGCGCGCTGTAGCGCAAGTTTCGCTGCTCGTCGCGACGCTGCGCCTCCTCCTCGCGAATTCTCGACGCGTGGCTGCGAGCGAACTCTTGGAGTTCGACCGTGTACTTTCCGTACATCTAAACAACGTAAACCGACGTCAACGCGTTGTTTTTTCGTGTCGTTCGGACGTACGAGAGTCTGTTCGTAGTCGTACGATTCCGATTCGATCTCCTGGAGGCTCATTTTTGAAGGGAAATCAAGTAAAGAGCGAGATGATGCGGCGGATCGAAAGAATGTGCACTGCGCAATCGTAATCTTATTATTTATGGGGACAATCGATCTACTTTCCACTGTTCGTCAATGCGTTCGAATCTGAGTCGATCGTGTATTCGATTTGAATGACCTTGCCAAAATTCGAAGTTGTCCGGCACGAGGAGCAAAGATCCGTCTGGCCCGAACTTTTTAATAACTCCCTCAATTCGAATCTTAAGAGATTTAATTAATTATTCAATTAGATTAACTTTTAGGTATAAACACCTGACGATGAAGATTGGGCCAGTAAAGGCAGGCAGCTCCAAATGGCTCATTATCACCTCCCTTTTAATATTAATTAATTAATTAAATATTTAAAATATCCTACCAAGTTGCTCTTTTCTGGGCATTCAAAAGAAAATCCCTCCTTTCCATAGTTAGTCATAAAAAATCGTCTAACAGAAGGTCGACCATCTCTACAACAATCAATAATTAGTAAACTAATCTCTATTCGCGCTACATATACTTTGTTGCAAACGCAAAGTTTATTGAGTTGACGTCCACCTCCATAGAAATAGCCGATGCATCTTTGTACCATGCATCGAACTGAGCGAGAGGATCAGTTCGCGATACGAGCGAATCGACCGTAAACGGGCCCGTATCGTACTTCTTTCTGAGTACAGCGTAAGCTGAACTATCCTTTGTATTGCTCAGCGCCATAGAAAAACGAGTAAAATAGCGGCAAAGTCGAGCTACGCTACAATTCATAGACGCGCAGAAAATTACGCGAGTCTACGCAGGATATACCGTAAATTGCACTTTTATTTATTTTTCCTTGCAAAATGATGTCTCATTGGTCTCTAAACTTCAGTCGAAATTCTTTTGAATCGTTCCGGATTGCTGGAAGCAATGTGCGATATGTCACTCAGCATATCACTGTATGATTGATCTGAGCCAAAATATCGTCTAAAGAATAGGTAAAATTTCATTTTTCAAACCTAAATTTTCAGGATCCAGTTTGGCAAGACGCAAACTATCAAAGAAAACTAGCAAGCTATTAAAAATCCGTAGAGAAACTCACATTGTGACGATATCAGCTTGAGTAGTCGATAGAGCAATTTTCAAAGGAGTCTAATAAAAAAAAACTATGTAGCTTATCCCATTTCTTTCTTTTCCATTTCCTACCATTCCTTCGTCGTCTTCAATGTCCTGATCAGCGCCTCGTTTCAACAGCAAACAGGCAATGCTGAAAAAAAATAACTAAACGTAAGAAAAATTGTCTGGCTTGAGCCAATTGTACCTCGTATCGGAATTAAGCACGGCGAGATGTAGAGGAGACCTGCCCTTGGCATCTCGCAGATTCACTTTGGCTCCATTCTGAAGAAGAAACTCGCAAACGACCCTGTGACCCTATAAGAAAAACCAATAAGTCTATTCTCAAAACACGTCAGTTTGTACATGAAAAACTGCTTGATGCAAAGACGTCTGCATTGAATCCATATCGTTCACGAACTTCGTGCTACCACCTAAGCGAAAAAACATCCCAAAATCAAACCTTTAAGACGGAGAAAAAGGATCAAAGCACCTCTCACGATTGCTAGCAGTATTCCAGTAAGACTTCCACTACCAGCCGCTTGATACAAACACTAAAAAAGCCTAAGAACACGCTAAAGTACTCTCAACATCTCCCCACCTCGTTCCATCTCGCTTTGTCTCGTTCTGGCGACAGCCCCACATGATGCCGCTTCGACTTCCTCCGCGTACTCTTTCGAACGAGAGGACTACTTCGCCTCAAATCGTCGTCGTCACTCGCCGCTTTCCCCACGTCGCTTTCGCTCTTCAATCTCGCTTTCCGCGGCGTTTTCCCCTTCACAACGGCCCACCGTCGAATCGTTCTCCCCGGCGAAGACGGCGTACTCATCACCCGCTCTTTATCCCCCGCCGTTCTCTCGCTATCGTCATCGATTCCGTATCCCGGCAAATCTCCAACGGAGCGGCTGTGTCGACGTGGAGTCGCTTCCAAAGGCGTCGTCGCATGAAAAGTGGACTCCATCTCCGCTTCGTCGCTCTCGTCGGTCGTCAAACCGGCGAATGTATCGCGAGGAGATTGACCGAGAATGAGATCTATGTCTTCGAGATCGAAAAGAGGCGTTGAAGTGATCCAAGGAGGACTGAGCAATGCGGGGTCTTCTTCGCCGGAAGGCGGAGCGGGAAGAAACGCTTTGGCGACGTATTTAGCTGTGATAAATTCCTCCCGTTCATCTCTAGAAAAAAAATAAGATTTTTAATTAGGAATTCAATTTTCTTACGATGAGCAATTGGGACCGGGTTTCGTCCAGCCTGGTTTTATGTTGGCTTCGAAAATGCTGTTGACGACGGTGTTACCAAGGCTTTTAATCAGCTAAAAAGAAGATTTTCTGAATGGGGTTTCTAGCTAAATAGGTCTCGTTACTTCCAACGTCTCCGGTTCCCATTGGTCGAGAGCCAACGAACGAACTTTGGAGACGTGAACACCAAGGCCTCTATAAAGTCCATTTTAATTAATTAACCCACTTCAAATACTTGTACCTGTGCACTCCGCAGCATTCTATGCAAAGAGTGACGCACAAACTGATGCTTGCCCACGTGGGATCTAAAAAATAAATAAATAAAACAATATTATAAAGTCGTTGATTTTCTTACTAGGTGCTCCACAGTCGGCGCAGATTTCGTTTCCTTTTATGGAATAAATCGCAGCCAGTCGTCTAAACAGCTCCCCATAATCCCCCAAATAAAATAAAACGAATATATTATTACTCTTTCGACGACAACGCAGACATAGAACTATCCCCCCTAGAAACCTTAAAAAAAAACAAAGCATCAAGCCAAAAGAACCCTCTCTAACACCAAACACTCACTCTCCCCAATTTCCCCCCCTCCGGAGACGTCCCCAAAGCGGCAGCCGACGCCAACTAGACATCAGACATCGCATCAACATCAAATATGAATAAAAAGACGTTTACTTCAGCCGCGGTTATCCATGCGGAACGAAGTGCCTCAGAATCGGCTTGTACCATAACAGTGCTACGTGAAAGTCCCAAGTACGCGCGGGGGAAAGGTTCCTCTGCTTCTAGACTAACTTGTTTGGTACGATAACTTCGAAACAGAATCTTCGTTCTTGTTCGTCGGCGCGTTTAAGTCGACACAAGCGAAGATCGCGAGCGAGAACGCTTCCCTTTTCGGGCTACGATAAGAGAAACGCTCATTTCCTAGACAAATTCTCCTAATGTTGTTGTTGTTACCTTCAATTTGTGTTGATAAAGAAGTTGATTGTCTTTGATAGAGAAGAATCTCCTATTCCATGTCTTGAAAGCGTTCTTTGATCGTTTCCATAGGCAACCCTGAAGCACGACTCCTCTAAAAAAAATTCGCCTACATAGTGAAATTTTTAAAAATTCGCTCACACCTCTCCGATTTAGGTACAAAGGTTAAATCGGATTGAGCGGCGAGAACAGAGAGTTCTTGTTTCTGTTCGTCCATCATTTTTTCTTGGACTACATGCATTTTATTCTTTTCTCCGACCTTATGCGATGAGGCGTCTAATTTATCGTGATTTATTATTGATTTTTTAGACCTTTTCTGATACGGCTTGCACTTGGGGCTGGGAAGTCTTTGTCAGTTCCTGACCGTGTCGTAGAAAATCCAGCTGCGCTTCCATGAAGGATAGCAGCTAGAATGCAACAGTGTCTAAGTGAGAAACAAGTGCTAGTCTACTTTGTTACATTCTGGACAATAGTTCCACCCTTTCGAATATGAAAAGCATTGAGCTTCAAGAGAGAAATCATTTAAAATGAATTCTGGTTCAAAATAATTCAATTTACCTGGCAAGAATAGTCTAATCCGATTTGTCTAAATGCTTTTGAAGTGTCTGATAGGGTTCTACTAGCCTAGAGAAAAAAGATTAATATTCTTTAATTAATTAATTAATAAATTTAGCTGAAAACCTCGTCCGCTTCTTGGACTTTAGATTTCGAAATGTGAGAATTTTTGATGAGGCAACTATAGAATTTAATAAGATAAATATCTTTACTTTGTATTGGCTAACCTATCTACTTCCGTGTTGAGTTTGTCAAAAACTTTCTTCGTGTCCTTCACTTTTCTCAGTTCCCTAGACAAAAAAGTAGTAAAGATTCATGTACGTCAAATTTGTCAAACTTTCGAAGAAAATCCTTGAGCCCATCACCAAGTATTCGTTTCATTTGATCAAAGAAAATCTAATAAATATTAGAATTTTTAGAAAATTCCACAACGAGACTTTACCCCATAGAAAGACTGCAACTCAAGCATTGTATCAACAAACTGTCTAATGCTGGTCTACAGTAAAAAATTATTTGAACCAAATCAAAAAAAAATCTCTCCATTTACCGAAACAAAATTATCTCGCGAAAAATAGTCTTCGAGGCCTTGAAACGATTTGACTAAGACACTAGAGAAGCGCATATACTTTAAGTGCGCTTCCTTGAATTTCTTCTTACCTCATTGCCACTGTAAACTCTTTGGCTCCTGTGAGAACGCCTTGGGAATTCCAAATTACCTAAATAGAGCCGAATACGTGTTCTCCTGCATCGATTCCACGTCGTCGAGGTTTCACCTTTTCGATGAGATGCTCGACACGTTGTACGCTGTGTTCGCTGGCGGCTAGCTGCGATCTGAAACGAGATTCGGCGTTTTCTAAAGCGAGGGGAGGGGTGGGGTGACCTGAATGCAGGCGTATCGCCTAGAGCTTGCTCCAGGTCGATATACGTAGCGTCGTCCATATGTGGAATCGTCGAGAAAAAGTCCGAGACTGTTGCGGAATCGGATGCGCGTTCGAAGCCACTGTCGGGACTTTCACAAAGCGCGCGTGCTTCTTCCTGTTCCTGTTTCTCTTCGATACACTTCCTCTGCAACTTTGGACGTACGCAGTAATGGAAGAGGTGCGACAGCTCTTTCGACCGTGCATTTTGGCCTCCAAGACCTATTGTCCGTCTCGAATTGATGGAAATGTCGACGGTAAGCTTCCGCATCGAAAATCGACTCAAATCGCGTCACGTTCCCTAGGAATCCTCCTCGACTGCAACGAAAACAACTTCGGCTCGGTATTACCCGACGACGACACGCTCCACCGCTACCCGAGCCCACTGCATCGCGACCTAAAAGCCAAAATAGCTAAATTCAGGTAAGAATAACGAATAAAATCGAGCGTTTTCCCGTTTCTTCCTCAGAAACGTGCGACCGGAGCAGATCTTCGTCGGCGTCGGCGCCGACGAATCGATCGACACGGTCGTACGAGCCTTTTGCACGCCGGGAAAAGACGCAATCGTCGTCACGCAGCCGACGTTCAGTATGTACGAACAGCGCGCTTGCGTATGCGACGTCAGCGTAGTGCGCGTGCCACTCAAATCCGACTTTCAATTGGATATGGAGACGGTGGGTGCAGAAAAAACCAAAACGATATTTTTTTCCGTTTTTTTAGATGTTAAAAGAGGCGTGTCGGCCCGATGTTAAAATCATCTTCCTCTGTTCACCCGGAAATCCAACGGCTGTTTCTCTGAATATTGATGACGTCATCAGTTTATTGGATAGTGCCTACAAGGGGATTGTCTTTCTAGATGAACTCTATATTGACTTCAGTGGAAAAGAATCTCTTGCTCGACTTGTGGATAAATATCCTAGGCTCATTGTTCTTCAGTCGTTGTCCAAGTCGTTTGGTTTGGCTGGAATACGGTTTGTTGAATGAAAATTTAGGGTGTTTCTCTGTCATTTTTTGGTGTTTAGGTTTGGCTGGTCTATTGCTCACGAAGACATCGTTTTTCACTTTGATAAAATTCGCCTGCCTTATAATATTGGAGCCCTGTCGTATTCCGCTGCGCTAAAGGCGTTGGATCACGTGGACGACATGAAAACGATGACTCAACAAGTTCTCTTGGAAAGGGATCGACTTGCGGACGCTCTCAGACAAATAAAAGAAGTCAAAAAGGTGATAAATACATTTCCTATATAATTACTCACCATATCATTTTCAGGTTTTTCCATCTGAAGCCAATTTCTTGATGTTTCAAGTCGACAATGCTTTGAAAGTCCAAGAGATCATGCGACAAAAAGGCGTCTATGTGTCATACAAAGGCAACTGTCTTCACTTTGACGACTGCCTTCGCATTTCCATCTGCACGACCAAAGAAAGAGAAACCGTTCTCACAGTGATACGAGAATCTTGCATAGAAGCAAAAGTCTAAATAAAAATCACTGTTTTTTCTCGAGCAATTTTCTTTTCCATTCTGGCATGGCTGCGATTTTCGCCTTTCTCTCCTCCTCCGCCGCTTTTCTCGCCAATTCAGGGGCCATCTTCTCCAGTCTAGCCCAATAACACAGTCCATCAAAAAAAATTATTATTTTATATTAAAAATTGCCTTTTCTTTTCCTTTTCCTCCAGCACTTTTCTTTTCCATTCCGGTATGCCCTTCCACCGACTATTCTCCGCATCATCCTAGAGAGAAATAACCTTTTATTAAAACAGCTCTCGTTCAGATTGCCAGCCCTGCTACTTTGGCTCCTCCTTCCATCGTTTTCTTCGTTTTCTCTTCCGCTTTCTTCTGATACAGTTTCACCTTCCAGTCAGGAAGCGGTTGCCCGTCGTTATCGTATTGAGGAACGTCGACGCCGTCAGCAGCTCCATCAGAAGTCTCCTCTTGAATAACCCTTCCCACAGCCTAGAAAAAAATTCTCAAAACAATAGCTGATCTAAAGAACGGTTGGTTTGCCTGCTTGAGCATTCGTTTCTCAACCGGAGCTTTTCTCAGGCCTTTTCCTCTCTTGATATCGTCCATCAGAGAAGAATCATGCTGTCTCATCGCTATAAATAAAAATAAAGAGGAGTGTACTAGAGAAATCTTGTAGCAGACTCACACATAGGTTGATACGCAGATGGGCCTGTCTTCAAAGAAGTCGTCCGATTCTCTTCCTCTGATGAATCTGAGTCGGATGATGATGATTCGCTATCCTCATCTTCCGCCGTGACGGACTGCAAATAGGCGACACATGCCTGCTGCTCCCGTTGCTTAGCAATTTGAAGAGACGTCATTCCGTCTCTGTCTTTTGCTGCGGGATTTGCTCCAGCGCTGACGAGAATATTTAGACACTAGCATATGGGTCTTAGTAGGTCTCGGATTTGTGTAGCTAATCTCACCTCCACGTGGCCATTCTGAGTGGCATCATGTAGCGGAGTCCCACCTAAATTGTCCTTTGTGACGTTGGCACCGTGGTTTAGTAGCCACTTTACAATAACAACATGACCTGAAAATATAATTGAAAATAATGTGAAAGGAAGAGTCCTTGTGTTCTGCCTTGAGCTGAAGCGTAATGCAGTGGAGTTGCACCATTGGAATCTCTTGCTCCAATAGATTTCTCATCAAAATCAATCTAAAAAATTTTTAGGACTTAATCCTTATTTTTTATGTATTGATTTTGATTACCAGCCAACTTAGACACTCTAGATGACCACTCTGAGCTGCAACATGTACAAATTTCATACCATCGTCGCCAATAACTGTATCACTCCCAAGACCACATGATTCAACGAGATATCGAACACATGACAACTGGCCTTGCTGAGTAGCAAAGTAGGCTGGACCTACAACGACCCCGCCCACACAAAGACTACAAACACTAATTAATTAATTAATTTAATTAAGTAATTGAATTGCCTCTCGTCTTTCTCCTTGAAATATTGCAGGCAATTCGTCGCTCCGCCGTAGGCGGCGTAATCGGCCGCCGTTCGCGCGCCGCGCGTCTTCGCGTCGATCGGCGCCGCGCACGAATCGATCAAATAGCGAACGACATCCAAGCGATCGTATCGCGCCGCATAATGGACGGGTTGGAGACCGGATGCGTCCTCTTCGACGGGCGACGCGTATTTCTGCTCGATTAGCCATCGAACGACTCCTATTTGACCGCAAGCCGCTGCGTCGTGAATTGGACTAGCGCCGTTGGGCATTGGTTCGAGTTTTTTCGCGTTCGCTGCGACGAGAATCGACTCGATGAGATCCACGCTTCCCGTGCGAGCTCCTATGTGTATTATAGTCGCGCCGGTTTCGTCTTTTAGTGATAATAAGTCGATTCCGGTCGATTGGAGTTGCTTGAGCGTTTCTGTTTCGCCTCTTTTCGCCGCTTCGAAAGCCATGACGTCCATACCTATTGATTCTATTGAAAACCCTGTCACGTGTACAAACAAGCATGCGCTACGCACGACTCTTCGTCGTTGCGGCGAATCAAAGCATATGAACGCTTCCAGCGCCTTTCGAAACTCGGACGGGAGCGTCAACAGCGGCGAGGTAACACGAGAGATGAACGCGCGCGCGAGATCACAAAAATCAACGCGTCAAACGCACCCCGCGTCTCGTAGACCACATCAATGTCGTCGAATCAAGAGAATAGCGTCGATACGAGCCAATCCTTGTCGCGCGAGGACGAAATCGAAGCGGAATATCGCTCCCTAGTCGACGTCGAAGGCAAGCGATCGCTTCAAAGTGCGATTTTCACGAGAAAAACATTCAAATGGGGCGTTTTTAGGGGAAAGACACCGAAAACGACGACTTTCCTTACCCGTACTCAAAGGTCGGCACTCGTTCAGCCTTTGGAGGTGAGTTTCTAAGCGCTTCCGGCGAGAGGACGCTACTTTTACGAACCAATGAGTCATTGGCTTTCTTTTCAGCTTCGCCAAATCGCTCATTGGACGCGATTTGACGCGAATCACAATGCCCGTTCACTTCAACGAGCCGCTCAGCTTCACGCAGGCACGTAACGTTGCCAGGAAACGCACGGATGACATTTCTCCCCTCTCTCTCTCTCTATACAGAGAATTTGCGAGGATCTCGAATACGCCGAAATTCTTCATAAGGCCCACGGTAAAAAATAAAATCAATAAAAATAAAAAATAAAATCAATTATAATTTTACCTCTAACTCTTCATTTTTCATATAGAATGTGATTCGAGACTCGATCGCATTGCTCATATCGCCGCGTTTGCTTGCTCGTGTTTCGCCTCAGCGGAAGGACGGTGAGATTAAATAACAATAATTAATTATTAGATTGTTGATCTTTTGTTTAGTTTTTGGAAGCCCTTTAATCCTCTTCTTGGCGAAACGTTTGAATTGATTCAAGAGGATTGTCAATATGCAGTCGTATGTGAACAAGTGTGTCATCATCCCCCCGTCACAGCGATGCATTGCGAAGCCGAAAACTGGAGTCTGTGGCAAGAATACAAGCTCGACATTCGATTTCGAGGACAGGTAAGAATAATAGGGAACTAATGAATTATACAAGAGAGGAAGTTTGGGGTCTTTTTATTTTATGAAGTATATCAAAGTGATTCCCACTGGGATAGTCCATCTCAGAATGAAATCAGATAATTTGCACTATTCGTGGAAAAAACCCACCACTACAATACATAACATTATTCTGGGAAGACTTTGGGTTGATAACGTGAGAATTTTAATTAGAAAAAAAATGTGGCATAGAGAGACATAGCACTTTAGGAAGGCGAAGTCGTTGTGACGTGTCACCAGACAAAGGAAACGGCCTCCGTACGATTTCAATCCTATAGCAAAGCGGGAAAGAGTTTCAAAGATTTAAAGGGCAAGAGTCCCATAAATAATCTCTAACGCGCGCTAGTCAACGTTTTGCTATGTAGGGGAAGTGAGAAGTTCTCCAGGGAACGTCGAACGACTTCTTAGAGGCGCATGGGACAAGGGTCTCGATTCATGTGCGGCCCTTGTAGAGATTTATAGATTTTATTTAATCGCTTTATCTATATTAGATAAAGTGAAAAGCGTTCTTCCGAAAAATAATTATGAATCCGGTGCTCACGTGCATTCGCTTTGGCGAATCAAAGAACGACCCGTCGAATCACCAAAGTAATATATAACAAATATTTTAATTATCTCATTTTTCTCTCTATATATAGAATGTACGGGTTTACGAAATTCGCCATGGGGCTCAATGACATTGACATTGGCGTGTGTTCCACGGACACCCGGATGCGTCCCGACGTTCGACTATTGGAACTCGGTCATGTGGACGACGCGGTAAAAGAAAAACATCGACTCGAGGAAAAGCAACGAGCCGCTCGACGAACACGAGACGCAGCAAAAGCGACGTGGAAGCCCCGGTATAAAATAAAAAGAGAGGGAGTCCCCTTATATAAAATACTTTTTTATTTATTTTTTAGGTGGTTTGTTCCTTTGAGGGATGCTGATACGGGCATTGTTGCACACGTGTATTCGGGCGGATATTGGAAAGCGAAAATGGCAAGCAATTTTGAAAATGTGCCTGATATTTATTGAGTTTTTGACTGGGGATTGTAAGAGTAGCTGCTGTTAGAGAGAGTGGCCGGGTTTTATTCTAAATCGTGTATGCACGCTTTGCTTTAGTTAATTTTATAGGGCACAATATGACGTTATCAGATTACCTAATAAAAGATTACGATTCGTGGTTAGTGCTCATGTACGTCATTGGTTGCGATCACGTGAGCCAATTACCGGCTCCCGCATCTAGCCTTAGGAAGCGGGGAAGTGTGGAAGCGTGGACTAAAACCCACTGCACGCAATCCGCTCATTCATTACTTTACAATCCTACCCAAGAAACTAACCTTGCACTTCGAATCGAGAAAGACAAATGAGCGAACGCGTGACCACGCCCTCGAGTCTGACATACGATTGGCTATCGGACTTTTCGTGGCCTAACGAAGACGATTTCGGCGTCGACGGCGTCGCCGTGTCAATAAACAGCGACGTTCTGACGTCGCTAGTCGGCGCCGACGCTCTGAGCGTCGACGATGTCACGGAAATCGAGCTTTTCACGCCGAACGTCGACTCGCTCGCGCGAACAAGCCTCGTTCTGAAGAAACTTCGTCGCGAACGAACTGGAACGGCATTCGCCGCCTTTTACGGGGCATTGCTCGACGGGGGAGGGCACGCGGAAGCCTCCGTTCGTCGACTTCTCGTCAGAACGTCGAAAACGGCGAAAAGATCTAAGCGGAAGGTAAAGCAGCCAATCCTCGTCGGTTCTTGGCGTCACGTGTTTGTGACGTAGATTTCGAATGCTGTGACGCGTCTGCGTGAAATGTGGCTGAGTTCCGATAGCGGGGTATGTGTACATAAATTAGATACATATTTGGTCGTGATTTCTTTAATTAACTGTAGATTGAAAGAAGCCGTTCTGGAGTCAGTTCTAAGGCGTTGGGAAGTAGTACGGAATCTCTTAGGTCAACTTTTGAAGAATTTCCTGACGTCATCATAACTTCTCCTCCCAACAAGCCACCGCCCAGCTCACCAAGTCGCCCCTTCATCAGTCGCGCATCTTCAGTAAAAGAACAGGTCATACAAAAAATATGGAAGGTAACGAACTGGGCAGCGAAGCGTCGATCGACGAACAGCAGTCAAGTGTATAAATTCACGGGAGGAGAAATGGGCTACGTTCTCACCGCTCGACTATATCCCATTGGAAAAGACAGCGACACTGTCGGCAAACAAATGCAAATCTATTTCTCAATGGAGCCCCCAAGTGACGAGTGCAGCTGCCTCAAGCCCGTGCAGATCAGCCTTCTTAATCGAAGCAAGTTCAAACACTACCCTAACGTGACAGCAGTTTTTGATCCTAACGATAAAACGCTGCGACCGAGGACGGCCCTTCAGGGAAGAAAAGTGCTGGGTAGTTGCGCGTGGAAGAATTGCCCAAGTATGAACGTGCAGCTATCACTTGTAAATAGAGTATACACTGTCGATGACACTCTGGAATTCGCTTTTATAGTTCTTAATTAACTGATGCCAGATTTATTTCGAGGACAGCCTCTTTTTTAGACACCAAATTTTTTACAGTAGTCCGTGCAATCGTTACGAATTTCTTCCGCATCCAATCCGAATTCGGCCAATGTGTGCTTGTGTTTACCTGCTTGCTCTCGTTTTCTCGCGTCCTCCGCCAGAAACGCCGTCAAATCATCCTCCACGGCCTTAGTGTGCTCAAGACCGACTTTATTGGCAATTTCACGACACACACCTATAGGATCCTTGGCGATCTCCTCAAATTTAAAGTCGAGAGTGTGCTCGGCTTCTCGCCGCGTTTCCTTGGCCAATTCTCGAGCAATGCATCGAGTCATCTTCTGACATCCCTTGCCGATTTTTTTCCAATCATCACCGGTAGAGAAAGGAGCACGGATTGCGCGAAAGAAAGACGACGAAGACGACACAACTGAGACAGGATCACGATGCAAACGCACAAAAGAGGCGTCAGGAAAAACGTCAAGTATTTCCTCAATAAAACACGAATGATATGGAGCTTTGAGAACGAAACGGGACCCAGATAATTGGCCAATCGACTTAATGACCTGCAAGTCTCTTCTAAAGAACCTGTATGCCTGACGAGCCAGATCTCTATAGTCCTTAACGACGTCAGTAAAATCCTCCCCACAAATATAAGGATAATTGGTGTAAAATAAATAATTTGACAAAACGAGGACGCATTCTTCAGGAAAGGTAGTACTTGCTGGGTGAATATTGTGTGGGAGTCCACACCCGGAAGCAAGCAGGATATCAAACGTGTACTTCACTTGTTTTGATGTCGTACAGAAACGGCGGCACAGATCGTCGATCGACGTAGCTTGGGCGACGTCTTGCGGGCGCAAATCGGCCAGTTGGCTACGAATAGTGTTCAAATGTGCCACGTGGGGGTAGCGCACTAGGAGATGAAAAAGAATCGTCGTTCCCGTGCGTGGTAGGCCCAATATGAAGATCGGACGATCGATAGGAACTGTAAGAACGTTGGAAAATCGTCGCGGTATCGTTTCGAAGCACTCGAGTGTGCGAATTTGAGTGATTAGCTTTTCGCGGGCCAACAAACGGCCGAATGGAGTCGTCTCCTTGCCTTTTAGCGCGTCCAAGGCATTCTGGACGCGTTCGCGCCAGTCCCTATTCGATGCGAGCGCCGGAAGCGATCCAAATCGAGAACGAACCTTTTCAAGAAGTTCTTCGACTGTCGACGGAGTGGAAACAAGTCGAATATTGATGTAGCGAAGCCATGGGTCAAGCGTATTGAGAGAATAGCGAAAAAAACGAACGAGAAACGTCAGAACAGCAAACAGTACAGAAGCCATCTCCAGATAGTCACGTGAATTCATGAATTCATGAATTCGCCATCTCCAGATAGTCACGTGAATTCATGAATTCTTCAGCAGCGGGGGTGTGGCGTTATAGTTACCCTTCTTATCCTAATTTCCTACCTCCTTCAGTCCATTCTCAACAAGCTCTACCAGTTCGTAGAATCTAGGTCGTTCGTCCGGATCGAGAGACCAGCAGCTTAGCATCAGGTCATAGCTAGCAAAAATAAATTGAATTTTGCAACGTTTGAAGTAGTTTGCCTACAGTTGGTGAGGACACGTCCGGGGTCTTTGCATTCGGTAGCTATCCTTCACAAGAAGCTCGTACAAACATTCAACGGGGATACCAGGGTAAGGAGCACTTCCTAAATTCAAAATAATAATAAATAGACAAACTAGATATAGGGTTTACCTAAGGTAGCAATTTCCCAAAGCAAAATACCGTAGGACCACCTAGATCACATGTATTTACATAGAGAGAGGCACTGAATCTTTACCCTTACACGTCACTTTCTTCAGTAAATACGCGATGCAATAACGATTCTGGTGCCGTCCATTTGTATGGAACAAGACCCTGTAAACATTTCTCATTTCAGAGGAATAGATTTATATTCTAAACCCACTGGCGTTTTCTTTCTGTAGTAGTTAAAATAGTGGATATCCTTTGCCATACCGAAATCGGCGACTTTTAACACTTCACCGTGAAAAACAAGCACGTTGCGTGCTGCCAAATCGCGGTGTACACACTAGAAGAAAACCTAGTACCAAAATCCCACTCATTTGCGAATTTTCGATACCCCTTTTAGTGCGAGGTGTTCCATTCCGCGTGCGACGTCGAGCGCGTAGCGAAACATGTCGCCAGACGACAGTACGGACTGCTCGTCGGGCGGCACGTAGTTCACCACATCCGTGTCTGAATTTTGACGTGTCGGATCGCGTCCAAAACGCTTGGCACGCAAATAGTCGCTCAGACAGCCATGCTCAGCATGTTCCATTATTACCCACAGCATTCTACCTTCGTTGGCTATTAGAGAGAAAGATATGTGAGCTAATCTAAAGACGTACTCTTCTTACTTTGGAAATTGCATATTCCTATGAAACTGACGACGTTTCTATGCTTTCCTATACGCGTCCAAACGCTCACTTCTGTAGCAAGGTCTTGCATGCTTTTACGGTCGTTGGCTAAACGCTGGATAATGAATTTTCCCAAAAATATTTAGTTATGCGTACCCTTGGGAACTTTGACCGCAACCCGCCTTGTTTCGCCGTTTTTGTCGACGGCTTCTCCTTCCCAAACGAGTCCAAAGCAGCCTTGCCCTGCATTACACATGCATGAACTGGTTTTTTTATTATTGAAGCGGGCTAACCGAGAACTTCAAAAAGGGCGACGTTTTCTTTTTCAATTTTACACGATTCGTCAATTTTAACGCCTTCGATGCTAACCAGTTGCCGACTGCGTCGCTCTGGTGTGACATCGACATCAATCATTGTCTTTCGGTATGATATTTCCTCGATAAAATTGTCTGCGTCTCTGGTTATCGGCTGTCGTGACTGTCTGCGTTCAAAGACGAACAGATATCGACGTCGTATGCACAGTGAAACGACAATAATAGTAACAACGACAGCAGAACCAGCCGCAATTGATCCCCCAATCAAACCGGCCAAATTAGACAAACTGGTAGCAGGTAGTGTAGGAGTAAATATAGTAGAACTCTGAGTAGAGGGTGAAGGGGCCTTGGAGTCGGTAGAGACACTAGCACTAGTAGGAGCAGAAGTCGTCGGATTGATCCCTAAAGATGGATAGGGTGTTAGTCTATGACACGTACATCTTCTCAGACTTACCTTGACTGTACTTAACGGTCAGCATGACACTCCAGCAGTTTTCGTCCAGTACCCTACCATTGCCCTTAGACAGTCCGCATACAAAGGACGTAGTTGGTTGATCGTTCCACGTACGTATAGGCACTTTTACGAACGGATAGGAGAAACCAAAACGCGTCTCTTTTTGAGTGACGCAAGGTTCCGTTATTTTGTTCGTCTTGCAATGAATACTTGGTGGCAAATCGTAAACGCATTTGTAGCTGCTCCACTTCGTAGCGTCGCCTTTTTGGCTGTAATACCAGCAGGGAACACCTCTGCTGTTGTCCGTACAGTTACTCTGGATTACTAAAGGTTGCTTATCCTCCTCTAAAAACTGGAGAATTAGAAGAGTTATTAACTTGTTTACGTATGCAATTACCAACGAAGTAAAACCGATCAATGCCTTTATTTTTTTCGGTTCCATAGTGGCACTCGTAGTGACCAACTGTAGCATTATAATCGGACCCAACCGTCAACACACGGCTGCTTGCTTTCTCTGGGTACAATGTCGAACTGCCATTGAGGTTGTAGTGCACTCGATACCATGTGCATTGATCGATCTCCGAGTTTCCACATAAAAGTGTCATCTTTTGTCCGCTCTCCGGTCGAACAGTAATAGATTCATAGTTGTAACTAGTGCGAGTCGGTATTCTGCATCCACTGGCGGGGCCGTTACGTCGTCTCCTTGTTACTATAGACACAGACGGAGAGTGATTATAGGAAGTACCACTTTGCCAGACGCAAAGAAAAGAGGTGTCTGCGATGCCCAGCTGCCTTTCTATTCTACGTAGTTCTCGTTTACCTGCACGATCCGGAATAATTTTGTAGTCCCAATCACGATCATCTTGCCCTGGTCTCCATTTCCACAATGACGGTGATACACACTTGTACAGACCGATTTCGTTGACGACGAGACGGCGACTTCGGGTCAGCAAGCGTCGAATCGATGCGTCGTCGTCGTCGTTGGGAAACGATTTGGTGTGGTACCACGCACCAAAGTTGCTCGACGGGCAGTCCAAAATCAATGGAGTGCCGTCAGTCTTGGCAACGATTACTTTCGGCTCGCCTTGTACGACGATTAGACCTATAGTTTCTTAGTACGACTCAAAGTCATTGGAAACACCGAACTCAACCTTTGGCAATCAATGCTGCAACGACAGTGACAAACACAGCCATCGACCGCGAAAAACAGTGAAAACTAAGGAAGGAAGGGCTTTCGACTACTTGGAAGACTGCGAATAGCATTGTTGCAGCCACGGTTTAGTTGTGACTGAAAATTAATGCAATCAAAGGCGTGGTGCTTGGTGATAATTGAATTTTTGCATTAATTAATGAACTACTCGCGGGAATGTGCTTCCTGTTATACGGGATTCCCCGTAAACAAGATGGCGGAACCCGATCCCGACTCATTGCTCCATTTCTTGAGCTCGGAAAAGGTCGACTTAGCTCGCTTTTACGAAGATTTTCGGAAACTCGGCGTGAAACGCGTTCAGCACCTCGAAGACGTCCGGGAACAAGATTACGTGAAGATCGGACTTACGGACGTCGAAATTCGACGAATCAAACGTCGCTGGGAAAAGCAATTGTCCAAAAAACGTGGAATAATTCACAACTTTCGAAAGCTGACGACAGTAAGCAAAGCGAAAAAGCGAAAAATGACGTTTTTTTTCTCTATCGTTTTTCCCCCCTCCCCAGAAAAAAAAGGGAAAACAAGACGTCGTAGAGCAGAAATTAAAAGACGATTCGTACGAAATTCCGACGGTACCATCGCCACCTGCGATCTCACCTACGGGACACCAAAAAGTAGCTACAATCTGCCTCATCCGTAAAGAGGATCTAGCAATAGAGGAAAAGGAATTGGGTCGAGGCGAATTTAGTACAGTAAAGAGAGCGACGTGGACTCGCTCTGATAATGGGACCAAGGTTATTAATAATTAATTAATTAATTAATTAATTAAGAGGAGACGAAAGATTCTATATCTAATCCTTTTCTAGACAACTGTAGCTGTTAAAATATTGCGAGGGAGGCGTGGTCGCTGGCAGCAGGAAGATTTCATAAAAGAGGCCAATGCACTGCAGGAAGTGCACCATGACAACATAGTACAGTTATATGGAATAGTCATCACAGAACCATTTATGTTGGTATGTAAGACACGCGTGAAAAATACATAATTAAATAATGATAATATTATTGGTCAGGTGACTGAGCTGGCTCCCCAGGGTTCTCTGATAAATAAATTGAGGGAGAAACCGTGTAGGGTTTCGATTTATCAATTGTGTACATACGCAAAACAAATTGCCTCCGGTATGGCGTATTTGGAAAAGCGAAAACTCATACATCGCGATTTGGCTTTGAGGAACATTCTCCTCAAGTCCATGGATCACGTGAGACAAAGAACATATTGCTCTCTCTCTCAAAGATAATCAATATAGACTTCAGGTTAAAATAACTGATTTTGGTCTATCACGTGAATTAAACCCGGAAAGCGACGTGTATCTAATGTCAACGAATTCCCGCATACCAATCGCGTGGACGGCACCGGAAGCGTTGGAAAAACGGGAATTCAGCACAGCATCAGACGTCTGGAGCTACGGAATAACCACGTGGGAAATGTTTTCCTATGGAGCCGAACCCTACGAAGGAAAAAGCAATTTAGAAGTAAGAAATATAAATAATTTATTAATTAATATGATTTTTTATTTTATCTAAGATTGCGCGCGCTATTGCGTCGCCCAATCAGTTTCGTTTGCCGCGACCCGAGCACTGTCCGAAACAAATTTGGAAAATTATTTATCGCTGCTGGGAAGACGTGCCAGCCAATCGGCCGTCGTTCGCGGAAATTGTACAACACATGACTCAACAATTTCCGGCTCGCGTTCGTGCCGTCAAAGAGTATCGCGGTCAAACGGCGGGACGCGGTCGTCTCAACATTCATCAAGGCGAAATGATTACAGTCATAGATAGAACGTAAGAGAGGGAGGCTTTGATCTTAGAGAAAAAATATTTTCTTATATTAGACCCCCGTTTTTTGTGGGCCAAAATGAGAATCTAGACGTCGGTCAATTCCCGTCTCAGTGCGTGGCACCCCCCACTTCTTCTGAAGGTAAGAAATCAAACCAGACCTTTCTCTCCCCTATAGAAAGGTCTGGTATCCCTCCCATACAAAAGAACGCGGAAACCTCCCCTTCCTCAAACAGAAACCGGACTTCCCGGAACGCCGCCACCCCTAACCCCTACCAGTTCGATCACCTCAAAGCATCTCTACGCTACCATGGCACCAGCGCCTCTCCCCGCCGACGTTTATCGCGATCCCGTCGACAGCGGCATCTATCACATCGCCCAAGACCCCGTGCGTCGTCGCGCCGTAGCCGAACCGAATCCGAGCCCCTTAGCCCATCATACACGTCCGCCGCTATCTAAACCTAATTTGGATGATTGCGGTGAGACGGTAACGCCGGCGGAGATTCGTCAAAGCGACGCTGATATCGATTGGTTGCGCGGCGAGTTTCCCCAGATGAGTGACGCGCAGTTTCGTCACTATATTGAGCAGTTTGGCGGCGACGTCAAGGAGGCGTTTCGTCGCATCAAAGTCCAGCAATTGCTCGATCTAGGCCTGCCCGGTTTTAGTGAGGAGCGCTGTCTGCGCGCGCTCGAACACTGCCAATTCAAAGTCGATCGTGCCGCCGCCTTTCTCATGGATTCAGACTACTAAAAAGTAGGATATGCGGCATTTTATAAGGACTAGCTTCCCCCACTTTGGCCCATTTCCCTCCTCCTTTGCCTAAACATTGGTTTTCATAGATTCAAATCGAGTTTGCATTTAGTTAAGAAAACTTTCGAATTCCCAATCGTTGGACTTCCGGGTTTCCTTTCCCCTCAAACAAAAAAATCTAAAGATGGTCCTTTATTCTATGGGAGTCGTGTACGTTCGTTACGCGAATCCACCCCTTTCACTTTCTAACTTTCGATGACGTCACAAGTCAACAGGCAATGTTTTTTCCCCCTCCCCTCGTATGATTTCTTTCCCGGGGCTAAAACAACTCACTCCTCATCGAGACTTCGATCGCGATCAGTCGCATGTTGGGGACTCTCGCACTCGCCCTCATATTCGTCGTCTGCGACGGCGCTACGCCGTGCTGTCGACGTTTCCTCGCCGATCCGACGAACGTCGACTGTACGCGCTGCAATTTGACGTCGGTCCCGTCGAATCTCGGTCCGGTAACGCGTCTCGATTTATCCGATAATTTCCTTCGCGATCTCGACGGTCTCAAGTCGTATGAGGACACGCTGCAACATCTCGATTTGCACGGCAATCGGCTCGAGACTCTCACCCACTTCCGTACCATGAACTTTCCCAACATATCATTATTGAAACTGGAAGGCAACGCCCTTCGTGGCGGCGATATCGACGTCGATTTTCGCGGTCTCTCTTCACTAATCGATCTCGATCTCTCCAATAATTGTTTTGACGTCACGCGCACGGCACCGACGAGCACGTGGCCCGCGCGACTCGTGCGACTCGTCGTGCGAAACGCGTGCCTCACGGCGACGACGCTCGAGCGTCTCGTTCCCGTCCAATCGCATTCGTCGCTTCGGGCGCTCGACGCTTCGGAAAACGGGGCGCTGCGCGAGTTTGATTTCTTGCGCAAATTGCGCGCATTGACGAATTTGTCGCTCGCCGAAACGCCGGCCACGTGCGGCGATTTGGGAACTATTTCCGGGGTGACATCGTTGGTGCAATTGGATCTTCGCGACGCGCTCATGGGCAGCGGATCTACGTCATCGTGTAGCGCGCTTTTGCGACTTCAATCCCGATTGCCATCGTTACGCGATCTCGATTTAAGCGGCGTCAATTTGAATAAGTTGAAGCAGGAGAGTCTGTTTCGCGCTTTGGGCTATTTGAAGCGTTTGAGTCTGCGCGGCGTTCGAATCGCGCCTCCGGATGAGAGCGACGATACGGGAGATGAAAGATCGCGGCGCGAAGTGGCCCCGTATCAACGACGTCTAATAACCCATCTCAACCTCGCCGATTTTCCACTCGAGAAATTATCCTACGTTATGGATTTCAAAGATCTCGAAGTTCTCGAACTCAAAAACGTCTCCCTTGGACGACGATTCGATTTGCGAGCTTTACTCAGCGCCCTGCCAAACATCGTCGAACTCAATTTGGCGGAGAACAAACTAAACGAATTAGACTCATTAAAAAAATTGAAATTCAACCTCAAAAGACTAGACCTCTCTGGAACGATTTCTTCGAATCCCGCACTTTGGAGTCAAGTCGATTTCGAGTCGTTTGAAAAACTGACCAGCTTATCATTGGCTAGAAACGGCATAGAGACTCTAAACGGCTCCGCCTTGCGGCCTAGTCACCTCACCTTTCTCAACATTTCCGACAATCCTCTGAGAAGAATCGCCGTGGGTGCGAAGTTTACCGCGCTACGAGTGCTCGATCTTTCCGTTTCGTCGTCGTCGCAACTGTCACTCCTCGACGATTTGTCGTTTCTCCGCGAAATGCCGCGGCTCAGAGAACTCTACGTCAGCGGGCAACGGGGCGTCAACGCGCAATTCATTTCTCCGAGCGTCGTCAAGTTGGACATGCGAAAGTGTCGATACTTTTGCGGTTGGCAGCGTTTTGACTCATTCTCCCAATTCAAATCACTACGCGAAATCGATTTGGAAGACAACTGCGTTAACGATGCCATCTTAGCTCATCTCAGCCTTGGAGCCGTGCAAAAACTCTCCTTGAGTAACAATCCAAACATAACGACGATTTCGCCTCTGAAAGCGCCGAATTTCAAAAGATTGAGATGGCTTTGTGTCGGCGAAATTCCTGGGCTTCAAGGATTCGAAGTATTGGCTTCTCTACCTTACATATCTCATCTTTACGTCGATTCGATCGCGACGGGATCGAGGCCCTTGAATCTTTCCTTCGTTATGGGCCATTTGAGACGACTCAAAGTCGTCAGCGCCACTCGCAACGGCATCGCTCATCTATCCGATCTCTTTCCGTCGAACGTTCGTTGGCTACGTCTTCGCGAAATTCGTCTCGATGATAATCAACTCTCAGCCTTCAGTCAAAATGGCTCGCACGACAACGAAACTTTTCCCAGCCTTCAGTACGTTTCTCTCGCCGGCAACGCTCTCGCCGAAGTGCCGTCAGGCGCTTTCGCTCACTTCCAGCATCTTCACACACTCAACTTATCGAACAACTTGAAACTGAAGCGTCTGGGTAGCAACTCCATCGCCAATCTACCCAATCTCATGTACCTCTTCCTCGCCGACGATCCCATCGCCGATCCGAATCCAAACAACTTCTACGATACGTACAATCTTCGCTACGTCACGGCGACTCATTGCTCGTTCTGCTGCGTCGCTTTGAGCCACGGAAAAACGTCCGAATTGCCGTCCGGTCGACCGCAATCGTTCCAATGCAATTGCAGCGTCGATCTCGCGCCGACTGCCTCGTGTCGTCGTCTCATCCAATACGACACTTGGATGACGACAATAGCGTTCGAATCGGCCGTCGCACTGCTCGGAAATCTTCTCGTCATCGTCTGGCGTCTTCGCGCCGTCATGAAACACGTGCGAAGGAACCAGACGGTGACGAGCACATCGCTGATGATTCTCACGCTCTCCGTCGCCGATTTCTGCATGGGCTGCTACCTGGCGATCATCATAGCCGGCGATCAGGCTTTCCATCACAAATACGGTCTCCACGCGTCTCAGTGGACGGTCAGCGCCGCGTGCCAAGCGGCCGGATTCCTCGTCGTTTTCTCCACCCAACTTTCCGTCAGCGTCGTTCTCACCATCGCCGTCATGTCGGCATTCGCTAAAAAACTTCTCACGGCGAGAACGCCGAATCGTTTCCTTCGTATCGTACTCGTCGTCGAGATCGTCGCCGCCAGCGTCGTCGCGGCAATTCCGATCATTCTACTCCACGGTAACGATCTCAAAATGATCAGCGCTCCGTGGACGGGAATCTGCACGCCGCTCACACTCCAACAAGAATTCATTTACGAGTACGCCTTCTCGCTTATGTCCGTCTATACGCTCGTTGCGATCAGTGGCGGCGCGCTCTATCTCTATTTCGCTTGCCAGACGCTTCGTAATCGCAAATTTAGTCGGGCTCGGCGTTTGGTTGCTTCCGTAGCGGCGCCAAGCGTCGATGACGATCGTAATCGTCGTGCCGTGCGACTTCTCACTCTCATTGCCGTCACGGATATTTTCTGCTATTTGCCGACGTTTATTATGTTGATGGTGAAGCCGATTATTGGCGATTCGGTTTCGTATTCGGCGACGGCGTATGTGACGTTGCTCACGTTGCCGCTCAATGCCGCCGCCAATCCGATACTCTACACTCTGTCCAAACGCGATTTCGTCAATCGATTCACTGACCTGAAACACTGTTTTCGTCGAAAGAATTACTATTATTCGTTGGGAGGGCCGTCTGGTACGAAATATACCAGTACGTCTTTGGATAAATTTCCGACAGCCGAGGGAGAAACTGAATGTCTGCTAAGTAGCACTAGTGATTACGGTAGCGAATGATTTAGAATCTGTTTTCACTGGTATTATTTTAAGGCCTCTGTTTCTTTGTTCACTGGTTCTTTTTGTGTATATGCAGATCTAGATTAATACATCGGTTTCTTTGCGCAGTGCGCGCTCGGCTACGCAGGACAGCGCGCCCACGCGGACTTGCATGTGGTCGGAATGTCGCAAACTCTCGTGTCGAATTTCTGGCCTCTCGCTTCGCTTGACGTTCAAGATCGAACAAAGGCAGCCGAAGAGATTATCTCAGAGCTCGAAAATGACGAAAACGTGCAGCGCTTTCTTTATCCGAGAGCGTGACCGACTCGAAAATCTCTTTTAGCCAGAAAATCTCCAATACGTCGTCAAACGTCTCGTTTCTGGCTTGGGATCGTCGCGTAAGGCAGCGAGGGAAGGATTTGCTGCAGCACTAACTCAGGTAAGCGCACGAAAACGACGAAAACGACGCATTTTCTCACCCCCGTG